>NC_056623.2:11963214-12263214 GCF_002870075.4 Lactuca sativa
CCTCATCAATATTTTGATCTGCTATATAACAATTTTGTTCATTTCAAGTTCAAAGAGTCTTAGCAAATTTAAACTGTAAACAATGATTACCATACCAAATATCTTTCCAAAATCTAGTGTTGTTACCATTCCCTACCTTCTTCTTTAAAAATGAATCCATCAAAACACCTTGATTTAGAAGTTGATAGGTGGATTTATTAAATGGTTGAATCAAAGTTAGGAAAGAGAAGTCGCAACTCGCCGTTCCCGCATCACCATGGGCGGTGTTCCCGTTGTTTCCACTGTTGCCATATGTCTACTCCAGTCTTTCCCATGCCCACACCCTCCCTCTTGTTTGTTGTTTCCGGTGAGAGAATAGAAAACATCCAAACACAATAATTAATAAAGTCAAAATCAACATCGAAAAGGTTTATTTGCTTTTGTGGTTACAAAAATTTATAATTTAAAAAGTGTTTGGATTACTTATTTGTTCAAAAAAAGTTATAAGTCGAAAAGTTTTTTGATTGCTTATTTGCTTTTATAAGATGTTATCCATACAAAAAGTTAGAGGTTATAAGTCAAGAAGTTAGGAGTGTCTTATTTATAGAAAAAAAACTCCTTATTTGAGGGTTCTAAATGGTCATTTTCTATTTTTTATTTTCAATCCATTTTTTAAATTATTGGCTTTTCAAATAAAACCAATAAATCAATAAATCATAGTCAATCGTAAACACCCTTAAATAAAACTAAGCAAGAAAAACCGAACCCATTATGGATAATAGTTTTTTAATATTAACCATTTATAAAACTCTCTAGATGTGATCTAATTTACTTATTTCCTAAAATATAAAAAAGCACAATAGAAATGTTTGTTAAAAATCTTAATGTCAAATCATAGATAACAATCTTTATCCCTGAAAATAAAGATTATAATTAATATGTAGTATTGTACATTTCACATCCCTTCATGGAGTTTCTGACCCTACCATCAAATGCACCCTTGAAGTCAAAAGCTGAAAAGGAAGTACCGATTCGATTCCAATCAATTAGGTTATTCAAATAATTGAGATATGTAAATGATAACCCAAACATCATAATCATATCATCATATGTTTAAATTTCATCATAAAATATGTCAGAATACCAATGGACGCATATCCTCTTCATTGCTTTCTAGAACATGAACATCCTAGAATTAATAAATCAAACATGTTGATCAAGAATAACAATAACAAAATCAAGACGTAAATACCCTTGATCATTAAAAACAACCCTACAAAGCTTATCCAATTCCATCATGACATTGTGTGATGTGTCTCTAGAATGGTGTTTATCCATTTTACATGTACAACAACAACAATACCCAAATCACATAATAATCCTATTCTACATGTACATGAACACCAAAAAACAAAAAGGTAGATGTTTAAAATCATTCAACTATTATATATAAACATTAAATAACATAGAACAAACAAAAGCTTAATTCCATTTAGGATTACTAGCTACAAACTTGCAACAACAAATTAACTGGGATTTGTAGTACTATTAGATCAACAACAAGCATGAGGTATATATATATTTAGAAACAACATTTGCATTTGAGGATATATATATATATATATATATATATATATATATATATATATATATATATATATATATATATATATATATATATATATTAATGGTCCTCAAAACGTACAACAATGCAAGTAATATTGTCAGAACTGCCCCTTGCATATGATTCTTGCACAAGTTTCCTACATGCAGCTTCTGCATCACTTATTTCCTGCACAATACCCACAGCATCCTGCAACAAACATCACTTATAAATCTAGATGAGAAGAACTAAAATGTTTAATTTTGTTTTATCATACAATACTATATAAAATATAAAGAATCAACCCTTTTACTTATTGAACATTAACTTAACAATTCAATAACTTGATGATGAGTGTGTGAAAATAAAGAAATTAACAATATTGTGATACGCGTTATTGTGTTTTAACCTAATTAGTGTTATTAAAAGTTTGTTATCCTAAGATAGAAAAAAACCAGCAATATATTATAAAAATAAATTTAATGATGAGTGGCTAACCTTATTTGATAGTACATTCCAGAGCCCATCACTTGCAATAATTATAAACTCTACACCTTCAATTAATTCCTCCTGAGATTCAACAATAAATCAACCACAATGAACAACATTCTCCCATGATCATTTAAGCATCAAGAAAATTTACAATTTATAAAAACAAAAAAGAAAAAGCAGTTATTAAATTACCTGAATTTCTGGTTCAGCTACAACATATGGCTTGAGTAGTTTGTCTCCAAAGGCACGAGAAACAGCAAGAACTCCACCAACACGCCATGTTCCTGAAATTCACAATCTATTAAGCCCTAACTATTTACAAATTTGCCCCCATGTGTGCTGTCATTTTCTCATATATTTTGTGAACAACATTTATCCAGACATCACTTAATGGGAAAGATTAATTAGCATATCTTTATATAGAAATTTACTACCTGCCCAAATGATGAAGCCACCAGCCTGTTCAATACGCTCACGTTCATCACTTCTGTCAGGCTTGTGATCAATTGATAAAGGGATAGCTGCAAACAAAACAAAACATACGTCATGTTTTGGATCCATAACTATCCAAGGGTATATTGGTAAATTAAATAAGCTTACAACTCCATCACATTTCCATTCCATAATAAGCATCTTTACCAATTTAGTAGTCATTCGATTACCAAAAATGATAAGTTTCTTTTATTTAAAAAAATAATAATAATTTCTCTTGGTCTTATTTGAGGTTTCCTTAATATCTTCTGTTAGTAAGTCTTAACAATTAACAAAGTTCCATATGATAGAGGTGAATAAATAGGTATAAAGTATAATCAATTTTGAAAGAGACTTGACAATAGACGTGACAACAAGGGTACTAGGAATTGCACATGGAAGTATGTTAATGTCGTGTTCAAGAGAAAGCAAAAAATAAAATATTGACTTATTTTTTTTTTGACCAAAATGAAGCACACAGTACTACACTTCCCTCGTTAAGGCATGTTTACTTTGATGTATTAAGGGTACAACTTCACATGGAGAAAAAAGTAGAAGTACCAAAACAAGATGAGAGGACATGAGAGAGAGAGAAAAGGTATTCTATTATATATGTATATATGAAAGCACATAAAGATAATAATAAAAGATACTATTAATTATCCTAACTCAATTTTCCCTTTCAAGATTCCCGATGATTTCCATCTTGTTACCCTTGTCTGATTGCATTTGTGGAAAACCAGTGCATGTGCAATGAAGATGACATAAGCACATGCTACACAATCAATGCAACCCCACAAGGGACCAACATAAAGCTAACATGCTAATCTTTACATGGAAAAACACACTAATAACATGGAAACAAAGATGCTAATTAACAGACATACCTACATCCTTGTTGAAAGTTGAAACCTAATATTGTTGTTAATTGTACCTGATCCTGCCCTTGAAGCAACAACTCTTGAATCTCCTACATTTGCTACCAGAATCCGATCACCAAGCATTACAGCAGTTGATGCAGTAGAACCAGCATCTCTTTGCTGTGGATTTTCTCCACTTAGGTAATCAGCATCTGTCCTTCTAAATGCTTCAACTGTAATCAAGAATCAATAAATATCATTCACTTATTCACCAATCAAAATAACATATTAACAGTTTGACACAGACACTGTTCATACCTATGGCTGTCTTTGTGTCTTTCATAAAACCTGGATGACCACTTAAGTTCTTGAAAAGATTGTTCTTAAGATATTCTGCTGTTCTTGAACCACCATGACCTATTTAGTATATACATTGTAAGATCAGAAGCAAGAATTTTCAGAAAAGATGATTGACTATACAAAGGTCTTGTTATCTTGTAATGGAATTACTGACCATCAAAAACACCAAAAAAGGCAACTGTTTGACCATCAACTTCTGATATTGTTGTTTCAAAGTAATCCTCCATTGATGCCCTTTTACCCTTGAAACTGGCATACCCATACTTAAATCTTGCAGTTTTGCTTCCACTCACAAAGCTAGCAAGACAAAGATAGATTTAGTTTTTGAAATCTTATCTGAATAGGGTACTATCATTAAAAAGGTTAACTTTAACTCTTCAATTACTTAAACCATCTGAGTATCTCAAACAATTGTGTATATCCGTGCATAATTTTTGTTGGTTTAACTTTATTCTTTTTAGATTATCGTGCGCCTTGTGCCTTTTTAGTACTAGTAAAGGTAAAAGAACTGCCGAATTGTTAATGATAAGGATATTGACTATCGATTGTATACTAAAAAAGGAGTTTTATTTACTCCCCTCATCCAAACCTAGTTCAACCTGTTAAAAAATACAAAAAATTGCATTAAGGTTTGCAATTTATTTTAAACATCATAATGTTTCAATCGGAAACATGCTTTATGCTTCATTTAGTTATACAAATTTTCGTTTATGATCAAATAGATTCTCCTCAATGCTCAAAATTCAAAAAAATTGACTTCAAAAAATCGTAAGCAAGAGGATAAAAGGTTAATGAAATGAAAGCTGAAATATTAGGTCCGTTTTGTACCTGATTCCACCACCACTATCCAAGGCATCAGGGTCCTTAGAGGGAACCGCAATGGCGGATTGGTGTTGTTGTTCCTTTTCATGTTTCGGTTCAGACAAAGGTTCTGGCTTTTGAGCGGTAATAGGTGGCGGATTCCCCGGTTTAACGTCGTCGGAATCGTCTGTAAGGCGAGGAGGTCGGCGGTACTGTGGAGGAGCGGCGGTGGCGGTGGCGGTGGTGGAATCTTTGACGTCCATGATCAGTAGCAATTCATTCAAAGGTGGAATTTTGGGGGATGATCTGTCGTTGCTTCTGTTCTATTCAAACATTGTTTGTATCAATTCATCTTTTTCCATGGTTTTCAGTGCTTTCGGTTCGTTGTTATATGGCGGATGACGCTACCCAATTTTGGTAATTTTTGTTCTCTTGCGATTTACACCCTGTACTTTCTCTCCTCTAATCACTTTGCCTCTTCTAACTTTTTAACTTTTTTTTTTTTAGCTGAAAACTAAAAATATAATTTTAGTTAGTTAAAAATCAAAAGCTTTTAAATATATAAAATTTTCTAAAAAAACATTTTTATAAAAACTAAAATTGAAACATAATAATAATAGCTGTCTAGATTATAATTTATAAAATTTATAAATACTTCATAAATTCATTCTATCTATGGATACATCAACATACACAACAATATTGATCAGTAAACCAATATATCGTTTCGCATCTATGGATACATCAACGTGCACATAAATAGTGATCACTAAACCAACATATCTTTTTGCAATGTTTTTATTTTTGTTTTATTTTATTAAAAAACATAAAATGAAACAACCTTATCGATGAAATATGCTTATGTTTTTCCTAAGGGAAATCTCCAATAAAGTCTTAAAATTATGGTCTGGTTTATATTTTAGTCATAAACTAACTTTTGTTTACAAAAAAGTCCCAAAAACCGGTAAAAGTTTACATTTTGACCATTTTTGACTGGTTGGAACCGATAACAAATTAATTTGGGACTATTTCATAAATTTACCAAAAATATTGGGACTTTTCTGCAAAAAAAAATATTAGGGTTTTTCTACAAACAAAAACATTATTATTATTATTATTATTATTATTATATTAAAGATATAAATAAGTATACTATTTTTTAAATTTGTTATTATTAATATTGTTAATAATATTAAAGACATTTTATAAGGGTGAAGGTTGAGCGAGTGGTAATGTTTTAAGCTTTGAAATCATGAATGTCTGTTTGTATATTCTAACTTTGTATATGGTTATTTCATATTTGTTATTATTGTTTTTAATTCAAAATATTAACATTTAACAATTTAAAAAAAGCTACTGATTTTTTTAAATTGTTTACAAATAGTGAGCGTGTGATATGCGTGTTGTCTTGTATGTAAGTATTTGAATTACCAACATGTGTGTTGCTCTTTTTCATTACTTTATCCTTGTGGTTTTTTTGAAAACATAGTAGATATAGTATGATAAAACAAAACAAGTCATATTACTTTCTATTAAACAAGATATTTTAATTAATATTTTCGAATTTTGATATGAACCACCAATGTAAATATTTATCGTGGATGTGTTGGATTTGACAATAAATCATTCTACCTTAAGAAGTTTTATATACAAAGTGAGAAATCCTTTTATCTTAAACTATTTATACACAATTTTACAAATAGGCAACTTCTTTTAAATTGTTAAGTGTTAATATTTTGAATTGAAAACAATAATAAGAAATATGAAATGATCATATACAAAGTGAGGACATACAAGCAAATATTCATGATTTCAATGTTTAAAGTATTACCATCACCACCACCTTCACCTTTAGATAATTTCTTTAATAAATTTTTTATTTAAGTGTATTTATATGTATTATTAAAAATATTAATAATAATGAATTTAAAAATTAGTATACTTGTTTATATTTTTAATATAATAATAATAATAATAATAGTAATAATAATAAGGTTTTTGTTTGCAGAAAAGTCATAATATTTTTTTTGCAGAAAAGTCCCAATATTTTAGGTCATTTTGTGAAATAGTCCCAATATTTTGAGTCAGTTTATGAAATAGTCCCAAATTAATTTGTTGCCGGTTCCAACCGGTCAAAAATGGTCAAAATGCATACTTTTGCTGGTTTTTAGGACTTTTTCGTAAACAAAAATTAGTTTAGGACTAAGACGTAAACCAGACCAAAATTTTAGGACTTCTTTGGAGATTTCCCTTTTCCTAAAACATGAATATAAAAAATAATAACATGTAAAAGTGAAAAAAAAAAACTAAACATCGATGAGTTTAACGTGATCAAAAAACCTATGAAAGAGAAAAAACAAGAAAACATGGAGAGATAATATTTTTTAGGGATAATTTAGTCATTTTGTTAATGTATATAAGAAATTTATGTTGAACGTTACTTGAAGTAAATTTTGGATTCATAATTTTTTTTTTAAACCAAAAGCTTTAAACTCGGAATGAATGATGGAGTTTTTCATTTTTTGCGAGTTTTTTTTAGATACTAAAAGTTAAAAACAAATATTTGATCATTAAAGTTTTGGCTTTGTGCTTATTTGGTCATTAATACATTTTAAGTTTTAAAATGTGATTGAACTTGTTAATTTTTGTCAAATGATTATTATGACCGACAAAAACAAGTTTCCATACTTTTTTGGTTAACTAAAATCATTAATGCTTTTATGATTGTTCATTAAACTCTTGATTTTGTGTGAGTTAAATTCGTTTTTACAACTTTATATTTTATTTTATTTTTATGTGGTTTTTCATCATTCGATGTTTTTTTTCACAAACTATTTTTACAACTTCATTTTTTACTTTGTTTTTCATGCTTTTTTCAATTTGTTTTCATTGTTGGATTATGTGTCTATGTAACATCTCGAAATTCATGTACACCTATTTAACCCTTCTCATTTGTCAAGTTTTCAAGATTAGCCCTTGAGTGGGAAAGTGTTGCAAATGAGTACGCTGGGCGTACCGGAGAGTACGCTGTGCGTACTCATGCGCTTAAGTTGGATGCGGACTCGCCTAGGTACGCTGGGCGTACCCAAGGTTACGTTGGGCGTAGGGGGCCCAGATGCAAACCCTAATTTAAGGCTTGTGTACTATAAAAGGAATGCTAAGGCCTTATCCTCAGCCTCCATTTCAGAGAGTGAAACCCTAAGAGAGCATTTCCTTCGTCCTAAAGCTTGTGTGTGAGTATTTTGAGCTAAAGGTGCCTTTGTGTGTTAGTGAAGAAGGAGGAGAGGAGCTTGTGGAGGCTAGAGTTTGAAGTTCAAGCTTGGATCTGAGTTCTCCAGAGGAAGGAGCTTCACTTTGAGGTAAAAAGCTCAGAACTTTCCTCTTTATTTTGGTTTGGTGTTTTATGGTCCATTTCTAGGGTTTAAGTCCCAAAGGTGGAGACTTTATGAGCAAGAGGGGCTCCATGGACCTAGATCTGTCCCATTTCAGTGTTATGAGTGATGTAGATCCATAAAAATCCCATCTTGGTCGTTGTTATGGAGTCATGCTTGAGTTATGAGCTTTAGAGTGTTGAAAGTGGAGAGATTTGGGTGTTGGTGACTCTCACAGCCATGCAAAGGCTTAAAGCCACCAACTTTATGGTTAAGAGGCTTAGGGGTGGTCAGATTTGAAAGTTGGTCGTGGGTCTTAACCGTTTAAGACCCCAAAAGCTAAGGAGTCTAAAACTGGGAGTTACGCGGGGGGTAATCCCAGTACGCGCAGCATAAGGGGTCGCGTTCCCCGTTTCTGTGAGGTGACCGGATACGCCCAGCGTAACTCGGAGAGTTGACTTTTGGTTGACTTTTAGGGTTTGGTCAATGTTAGGGTCTTTGAGCCTGGAGAGGGGTAAAATGGTCTTTTACCCTTTTGAGAGTGCTAAGAGGGGGATCTAGTCTAGCCTTGAGGGTTGTATTGATTAAAGTGTTTATTCCATGTGATTAGGCGGAGGCTAGACCAGATTTTACCGAGTTCGAGATTACCGAGTTACCCGAGGTGAGTCTTCTCACTATATTGTACCTAGAAGGGTACCTATGTGTGACCGGAAGGTCTTATATGCTATGAGATGTATGTGCTATATGCTGATATGTGATATGTATGTGTTATGTATGCTATGTATGATAAGGACGGGAAGGTCAAGATGATATGGACCGGAAGGTCAAAAGGACATGGTCCGGAAGGTCAGGAGGTTACGGACCAGAAGCTCGATACGGGTAAGACCGGAAGGTATACCGGGATTTGGGACGGAAGTCCCCTGAGACACTCGGACCGGAGGGTCCCACAGAGTTATGGCCTGGAAAGGCGTATGTGTTGTATGCGGTATTTTGGGGAACTCACTAAGCATTTATGCTTACAGTTGTTGTGCTGTGTGTTTCAGGTACTAGCGAGAACCGTGGGAAGGCGCCGACATGATTCGTACACACTGAGAGGATTATTTATTTGAAACCTATTGAGATTCTGGGATTTGTTTGTTATGATAATATTGGATACAGTTTGTTTGACATTGTTTTGATGATTAAAAATATGATTTAAAAATGAAAAATTGTTTTGAAAATTTACGTCGTTACAGTCTAATTCTATAACTATAATTAATATGTATTTGAATTGATAGTAACATATTCCTTTTGGGTTGTCCTCAAGACTAACAATTAGAAATGATGATATTCAAGAAAGGAGATTAATTTATTATTTGATTAATAAGATTGGAACTTGGGACCTCCTCTCCCTCTCTCTTAATCAACAAAAGCCTTAGCCAACTAGACTAGAGCCACATTTGTTTTATATTTTATAGTAAATGATAGAAAATGAAGGGAGTAAACGTATTTTTTAAATACATAAAAACATATATTTTACGTAAAAGAAATACGTAAAAGAAACATATAAATTGTTTGTAATTTTTTTATAATACGCTAAAAATATTTTTGTTTTATTAAAAAAAGTTTTTTATTTTTGTAAAACTATGTTTTTTATTTTTGTAAAACTATGCTAGAGTAGGCTAGGTATTCATATTAGGACTAGAGTGACCTGATTTGTGATGCCTTAGCCTAAGAAGATTTCTGCTGTTATAAGATGCTTGAGAGTGAGTAGGTAGCTGTGAGGAGCTTATGAGAGGTTTACCGAAGGGTAGCCTATGCTAGCGAGATGTAGAGTACTTGTGAACTGAGATCCAAGGAGGAGGACTTGGGGGAATACTGATGCGGTGTGGACGGTAGTATAAGGGCCCGTACTACCGAAGACACCGTATCAGTGCGCAGTCCAAGTAAGAATCCTTAGGGTACTTGGGAACAAGTAGGGATGTGTTTGTTGGATTAATGTCTAAGTCCATAACTATAATTGGTAAGACTTGACCCGACCCGGCATGGTCCATTTGGGTTGCATGGCATCATGCACTTGGATAGACTATAATGAGAGAAATAAGACACTTATGGTTATTAATATATTATAAGTTCTAGTATATTAATAATAAGAATAATAAGATTATTTAATTAGTATTGATCAAGAATTAATCTAGGATTAATTAAGTGATCAAAAGAAGACTAATTAAATATATGGGTTGATTGTGTAAATCATCCATACTTGTATAGTGGGCTAATGCTCCATGGATAATCAAGTTGGGCTAAAACCCATAGGATGGTCCATGGATGCTTCATGGTGTATTTGAACCCATGGATCCAAGGAAATGGAAAGTCATGACAATTATGGTTTACCCTAATTGTAACACTATATAAAGATCTTATTCTTGACAAAATCGACTACTAGTATCATACTAGAGAGAGTAAAAAATAAGGGCTAGCCGATTTCATGAGTTGTGGATTTCTCTCAAGTTATTCCAAGTGTATTTGGTGTTGTGTGAACCATTTGAGGTGTCACACTTGGGGCACTAGACACTCAAGCTTCATGAAGGCTTCCTACATTAAAGAGGTATGTATTCTATCTTGTTATATTCATTATTTTATATGCTAGATTAGGATAATACCTTGGAAAGTTCTTATTTGCATGTATAATAGAGAAAACATAGATCCAAGGTATTTAGGGTTGCATGTACACTTAGGAGTGTTAGAATGCTCATAACCCAACAGTGGTATCAGAGCCTAGGCTTGTTTTCTTGTTATACTTGCAAAACTACTTAAAAAATCGAAGTTGTTGCTGTCTGAACATCAGACTCGGCGAGTCCATCAGGAGACTCGGCGAGTCCATGCCTAAAAAGTGATCAAATCGATCCAACTCGCCGAGTTGGTTCATGCACTCGACGAGTTGGACCCTAGACAACATAAATTCGACTTTTTTGGCTGGAATTGCACTAGGAACATTACCCTAAGATGTTTTTGAACTTATAAACTTGTTTTTGATGTGGTAATGTTCATGATAATCCAATTTCAAAGATAATTGTCAATAGATTCATGTTTTTTATTAGTTTAAGGTTTAGACTAATTACATGAAAAAGTTTGATTTGAATTATCTTGTTCTTATGAGTTGCTTAGATTAATAGAAAAGTTGAGTGAAATAGTTGTTTTCAATCCAAATTAATCTAAGAGTTGATTCTAAAATGTGTTTTTGTAACTTGTCCTCAAGTTATATGAAAAGTCACATTTAAGTTTCATAAAACTCATAAAAGTTGGCAATGGTTACAAAATATGAAGAGTCTTGTCCTTAAGTTATGGAGGTTCAAGAGTCACTTCATTAAGTAATAAAGTGTAACCTTAATTAATTCCATAAGTTATAAAATAAAGAAAAGTAATTCTTTTATTAGTTTAAAGTCTTCCATAACTTGTCCTCAAGTTATGGAACTTGAAGAGTTTTTGGATTAAAACTACTTTAAACACATAAATCATGGAATTAATTAGTTTTGAATAGTTTCAAAACTTGCCCTCAAGTTTTGGAATTTGTAAAGTTTTCTCTTATGAATACTTTAATTCCAAGTTAGCCCTTAGAATTTTAAAGAGTTAAAATTCAACCCTTATACTTTATAATATTATAAGTTAATAATATATATATATATATATATATATATATATATATATATATGTATAAGAGTAAAGTCAGTCTTACCGCTAGTACGCCTCATTCACGAAACCGATCTATAAGGTGGGTATAAGGTTGTTGCCTATAAAATGACAACTTAATGGGTGTCCACTCTCACCCACCGCTTGCTTGACTGGTGGAGGGTCGTTAGCCGAACGGGTCTGACAGGACTAGAATTCTCCCTTCATTAAAAGTATTGATGATAAATACTAAGTAACTAAACTCTTAATAATACCCAATCTTAGTTACTTAGGAAAATGTGAATAAGGTGCTAATCCATGAAATTACACTTTGCACTTTGTTTAAGTCGGTTAGTGGAGCGTGTGTGGTTAACCGACACACTAACTCGTATTTAACAAGGCAGACAAAGGGTAACTTGATGTTTATCTTAGTATCGATGGAGCGTGTGTGGTTAACCGACACATCGATTGAGGGGTAAACACTTAAGGGTACCAAGTAATTTGCATGGTTACTTCAGACCTTGTTTTGTGATCCTCGGCATCCCAGTCACAAAACCTAAAGGGCACACTCGAGATTGAAACATGCCATTGAACAGTTCAATGAATCTCAAAGATCTAGGAGTTTCAAAACCAATTAAAACCTAATAATACATTTCATTTATCTTGGTGGAAATTGGTGAATCATCATTCACCTACCTTCAAATATTTTATAGCTTGGATTACGGCATACCTCTTCTAAGTTATAAAATAGTTTGTTGGGTCCTAGCCAAAATATTTCATATTGGGTGTCATATTAAGGACTTAAGATCAACTATCTTGAATATCTCCCAAAAGATGTCTGGTTTAGACATTTATGATCTTCCCAAGTCTCTTGAAACAAGCTTTCCTAAATGAAGATGATGTCCCATGGAAATCATACTTCTTTCACCTCCTCCAATTATTCTCCCCAACCCACAAGTTCTTGAAAAGTTTAAGGTCACTCAAGCCCAATTGGCAAGGCAAGGTCTAGGTGTGGTCACGTCTTGGAGATGTAGTCACATATTGACAAGCCGGAAGAGTTGGGTGTCAAAGTCTTGAGAAAGTTAGTGGTTTAATCACTTTCTAAGTCACATAGTGAGTTTCTTTGGGACACCTATGAAATAGACTATGGCAAGACCCTTAATGATCTTATCTATTTGTTAAGATCAACTTCCTTAAAACTTGATGGACATTGACAATAGTGACACAGCAAATCCAGAAAAGCATTCTCTTCCCAATGGAAAGGGATCAGCCATTGTCAACTCGGTTGACCAAATGGTAAAGAGAAAAGCTAAGTCCGTGATAGTCCCGTGTACCATTATCAAAGGGTCCATATGTTTATATTGCCAAAGAAAGGGGCATTGGTTGCGAAGCTGTCAGATTTACCTAAGGATGTTAAAGTCAATAAGTTTGACTCTACTTCAGGTAAAGTCCACTATCTAACTCTGCTAAGTTTCTATTCTGAGATTCTGGATACATGATGTGACTGGGTCACATGGTGATGTTTTAAGAATCAAAAGAAAAGTGAAGAAACTTAAAGAAAGAATATGCTGAATCTGATCGCGTAGATGGATTTCTATCGCGTAGTTTGAAGATCGGATTCTTGAGCTACTTCTTCGGAGTTATGAGATATTGCTTAGGAATAGATAACAACAAGTTTTCATATGGATTGTAAGGATAAGTTTTTCCGCAAAGTTTTAAAATAAAAGAAAATTTTTTGATTTTATTTATTTTAAAATATCCTTACAATGGCATTTGAGGAAAAATTGTTGCTTATATGATTCCATTAATAGCAAGAGTGAAAATATGAAATTGATTCTTTCATTTGTGGTAATGTCTAAATTTACCAAATAAGGAAAGATTCTCATCACCCAAGTTTCAATTGGACCGGAACTTGGAATCATGCAAGTTGTATAGCATGATGAATGAGAACTTTCAATTATTGGAAAAATTTAGACTAATTACTCGGTCACATGGATGTGTGAGTCAAGTAAAGGACTAAGGGATCGAGTACACATTCTTGTGCACTGATTAAGTCCACCACAAAAGATTGATAAGACTATTCGTCATAGTTTACTAAAGCTCAGTAAATATGATTATACTTATAAGCTTAAGTGTAACTCTGAGACATTGGAAAAGGTTCCAATGTATGGCAGAGCGAATAAGAAGAATCAAATTAAGCAGAAGGATAAAAGTTTCTCAAATCTGAAAAGATGGGAGAGTACTTTAGTATCAGTTTTGTGATAATCTTAATGATTAAGAAACCATATCAAAATTAGTTCTCTAAGGAAAATCTTAGTTCATTCTTATGACTAAGAAGAGGAACTTGAATTGTTGAAGTGGTTAAATCAAGAAGATGAGTCATACTTCGTTCCAATACAAGTCTTAGAGTCATACTCCAAGATTGTAACTTGAGTGACATGTCTCAAATAAGGTTTAAAACACTTGTCAAATGTAAGAGTAAAAGTTTTCTACTCTTGTACATTTGAAATTGGTAAGTTGTGATGTTTTGGATAAAACAAAGACCAACTTAGGCCAATTGTGTGAAGTGTTTGTCTTGATTAGAATCCGCACTATCTCTTGGATGTTTGACAAGGGAGTCTTATATGTCAAGAGGACAGTGGGAGTCTTAAAGGTCTTGAAAGTCTCAAGAACTAATCAAGAATAAAACCTGAAGTTCTTCACTAGCACACGACTTGAGGTTTATAACCTATCGTGTTGACATATTCTGTGCCCATTCCAGTTAAAGTTGGCTTTGCATATGAGTTCTTAGAGTTCTCAATTTGTTTCACAACAACTTGGAAGCAATGGCAGGCCCTTGAGCTGACAGGTGGCAATAAATGAAGATTGAGTTTAGTCCATATGAGTTTGGATTTGTCATTATCCTTGTCTTGTGACTATGGTTTTGACAATTCACATGGATAAGAACACATACACCATTAAATCTAAGTGTCATAAGGTTTTTCTCCGATTCATGAAAATGATGGTGAGGAAACACTTTCACTAAGTAGATTTTAGCTAGATAGCAATTGTGATATTTGCATTCTCAAAGTCGTTAGTGGAGCGTGTGTGGTTAACCGACACACTAACCTGGACTTGTGAAAAGTGGCAAAAAGGTCTAACCATTATGATTATGGCATCCATCTTCATAATTGTTTAGATACACAAGTGTGCTATCTAAGGGAAGGTGTATGATTTTGATAAAGTCTTATCAAAACAATCTAGTATCAGAAATCTGAACTTTGGTAAGAAAGTCAATGAAGTATTGATTTCTACAAGTCCAGCTGATTTCTGAGTCTATGTCAAAGCTAGTGGGAGCATAAGTGTTATGCTAATAATCATCATGTTAGTGGGAGCATGATAATTATGATAAGTATTACAAGCTAGCAATGTTAATTATAGAAAACAAAAGGTTTCAATTGGGAAAAGTTGTTTTTCTATAATTAAGGGAGAGGAAATTATACTTCATCTCAAATCTATAAGCTTAGATCATGAGGTTTTAATCATTTAGTCAAGGATATATATGAATTTCATGTTGGAATGGCTCAACATAAGGAAATTTTGTATATGAGTCCATTATTTGCGTTCTAAAATTCGATTATGATTACGACATCTCTTTTCATAATCTGAATTATGAGAACTTGGCAAATTGAAATGGAAATGTTATAGCAAAAGACTGGTTTAGTCTTTATGTGAGACATCATGAATCGTGTCCCATATGCTTCGGATATAGGATCGATTACATGTGCTATATTCATCCTTTCTGAAATTTTCCAAATGCCTAGGGCATTAAGAAGGGAAAAGGTTTAGAACTGGATATGACTAAAAGGATTAAACAATTGTCGAGGACAATCCAAGGTTTACCAAAGATTGGTTGCTTAAGGACAGTTGGAAGTATAGTGATAATTCTGGAAGGACCATATTGACATAATCTGTAAGGAGGCAACTCCTGTTCAGAAGTGATAGTCAAAAATGGAATCTGGAAATGTTTCAAAGTTAGAATTTTCAATCTATGTAAGATTAAGGAAACTTAATGCAAGAAGGATGTTTCCAAGGAGCTGATCTCCTTTGGAATACTCTGTAATGATTGTTGTCAAGTCTTTCTGACTTTGTGCATAATCATTACAAGAGGATCAATGAATATAAGTTTAGAATCTAACAGATTTTAGTAAATTGCATGAGTTTGGAATTCCTGCATTTGCAGTAAGGATTTGGGAGTGTGAAAAGAGAATCATTGAAGTTATGTTCAATGGATCTAGTTCACAAAGTAAAGATCATAGACAAACATAGTATGCATACTTGGTGTATGGCATGACTAGTGTTTAGAAAACATAGTGTACATGCTTGGAGCATGGGACAACTATTGTTTTAAATTCAAGAATAAAGTTGATAGCTGAAACAGTATACAATGAATAATGTGTAATCATATGGTGATAAATAAAAGGTGTTTTATTTATGTTCATAGGTTTTGATACCATATTGGATTCAATTATTATTGTGTTTCATTTTGCATGTTTTGACTTCCAGAATAAACTAGGTTATTCTTCTGGAATGACTAAGTTATTCAAACCATCCACAGTTAGTCATATGTTGGAAGTAGATATGAATTAAGACTGTCATGGGTTGGCTTGTAGAGGTCTAAAGTATTGGACAAAGGGCTACAACACTCATGAGTGCTCATAAGTTCTGAGTATTGGATTCAACCCGCGCTAATTGGAATCACTTCATGGATTTTATCACGAGTGATCATGAGACGATAATATCTTATATTCTTCAAACCTAGAGATATGAGTTGTTACTATGAGTTGATAGTACATTGATTGCACGAAAACGCATTTGGTAACTCGGTGCTATAAAACCCGTCTTTGTGTATGATTCAACAAGTAGTAGAACAAGCCATATGAGTCGAAGTTTATCCATTCCTTTTACCTTCGGGATAAAAGCGATATATGTGGGCCCCTCGATGATTTGATGATGACAAATGGAAGTGCTCGGCCGGGCCAGGACTGATTTGATTTGTTCAATTAGTCAGTCGTCATAAATCGGAAATTGGGAAACAACAAATGGACAAAGAGAATGATTATAATCCATGTCTCAGTCCATATGATATCTAGAATGGAGGAATATATGATCCCTTATCTAATGGACAAGTCACTGACAAAGGTCAGAGTTCATCTACAAGGTCAGAGTTCGACAGAAGCTTTTGAGAGCTACGATTGCCAGTTGGTTCCTGAAGTCATACGCAATAATAGTTTTAGACTTATCCAAATGGGAGACTGTTGGATTAATGTCTAAGTCCATAACTATAATTGGTAAGACTTGACCCGACCCGGCATGGTCCATTTGGGTTGCATGGCATCATGCACTTGGATAGACTATAATGAGAGAAATAAGACACTTATGGTTATTAATATATTATAAGTTCTAGTATATTAATAATAAGAATAATAAGATTATTTAATTAGTATTGATCAAGAATTAATCTAGGATTAATTAAGTGATCAAAAGAAGACTAATTAAATATATGGGTTGCTTGTGTAAATCATCCATACTTGTATAGTGGGCTAATGCTCCATGGATAATCAAGTTGGGCTAAAACCCATAGGATGGTCCATGGATGCTTCATGGTGTATTTGAACCCATGGATCCAAGGAAATGGAAAGTCATGATAATTAGGGTTTACCCTAATTGTAACACTATATAAAGATCTTATTCTTGACAAAATCGACTACTAGTATCATACTAGAGAGTGTAAAAAATAAGGGCTAGCCGATTTCATGAGTTGTGGATTTCTCTCAAGTTATTCCAAGTGTATTTGGTGTTGTGTGAACCATTTGAGGTGTCACACTTGGGGCACTAGGCACTCAAGCTTCATGAAGGCTTCCTACATTAAAGAGGTATGTATTCTATCTTGTTATATTCATTATTTTATATGCTAGATTAGGATAATACCTTGGAAAGTTCTTATTTGCATGTATAATGGAGAAAACATAGATCCAAGGTATTTAGGGTTGCATGTACACTTAGGAGTGTTAGAATGCTCATAATCCAACAGTGTTATCGAGTGCGAGTATGCTCGAGCGAGTCTCTAATATTTTTATGTTGTATTTCAGAGAGACATCATGGTTGGGACACGACAAACACCTGAGAGCAATGGTGTTAGCGATGAGGAGATCTGCAGGTTGATTCATGAGGAGGTGGCTGCTGCCATCCGAGCCAAGATTCTGGAGATGTTTGGGTCTATCAAGACCACATTGATTGAGACTTTCGATGAGTGGTACGTAGCGGTGAGTGAGGCTGCGGCTGCTGCAGCTACTGCAGCTGTGACTGTTGCCAGGCCTCATGGAGGTGACTCGTTGTTGTTTCGGGTGTTCAGCAACACGAAGCCACCAGAGTTTGATGGGATGCAGGATCCGATCGCTGCGATGAGATGGATTTCTGATATCGAGGGATGCTTTTACACGTGTTCATGCCCGGAGCATCTGAGTGTACGGTTCGCGCTGAACCAGCTTCGCTTGGGAGCGAAGGACTGGTGGAAGTTCCTGACGGCGAGCTTCACTCTTGAGAAGATTTATGAGGTGACCTGGGAGAGGTTCACCACCATGTTCAAAGATTCGTATGTTCCCCCAGTGGAGAGGGAGCGGTTGGTTAGGAGTTCTTGACCCTCAAGCAGGGTACTGATTCGGTTACTGTGATTACCAGGAAGTTTCATGAGAGGGCGATGTTCTGCCCTGAGCAGGTGACTACTGAGAAGGCACACATGAGCTGGTATTTGAGCATTATGAGGATGGATATTCGGGAGTTCATATCGAACTCGACTTACCGGAAATTTTCTAAGCTTCAGGCAAATTCCCGAAAGAGGGAGATTGAGTTGGAGACTCAGGCCAGGGAGGAGGCTGAGTCTCAGGAGGTGGATCGGCGGTCGACATAGACTCAGCCGGCAGCCAAGCGGGCAAAGCCCGCCGATTCGAGATCTGGAGGCCAGAAGGGCTGCACTTGCGGAAAGTGCAGCAAGGGACATGACGGGGTTTATAGATCGGGTGCTTGTTACAAATATGGCAAGGAGGGGCATATAGCCAAGGATTTCCCTAAGGGATTCATGGTTTGCTTTCATTGCAACCAGACGGGCCATCGGAAGGCCGAGTGTCCGCAGCTGCGGGGGACAGCACAGGAAGCACAATAGGGATCTGCCCCTGCCACCGTGCGAGCTACTGAGGTTTGGCCGGTGAAGGCCGAGGCACCGAAGGCTCGCGGGAGAGACTTCCAGTTGACAGTGTAGGAGGTCCGTGCAGCGCCCGATGTCGTGGCTGGTATGTATTCTTTCATTTATTTATGTTGAGTTTGAGGTGTTGTGCTTATATTATGATATGCGTAGGTATTTTTCTTGTGAATTCTGTACCTGCTTTGGTGTTATTTGACTCGGGTGCGAGTCGGTCATTTGTTTCCTTGGCATTTAGTCAGCACATTATTATTCGATGCGAGTCGGTCATTTGTTTCCTTGGCATTTAGTCAGCACATCAGTATCCAACGAGAGGTGCTGAGACGACCTCTGCGAGTTTCTATAGCTGACGAGCGAGTGGTATATGCTGCGGATGTGATTCGAGGATGTATACTCGAGATCTTCGGTGTGGAGTTCCCGATAGATCTGGTCCTGATTGTGATGGGGGACGTGTGTGTCATAGTGGGCATGGATTGGTTGAGCCGATTTGGGGCTGTGATAGACCGCGAGCGTCAGTTGGTGGCGATACGAGACCCTAGTGGAGGAGTACTTACGGTGTACAACGAGGGTAACCGATGTGGGTCAACGTTTTGCTCGGCTGCCAGAGCAAGACAAAGTTTATAGCAGGGCTGCAGCGGATTAGTAACCTATGTGATGGACACATGAGTGGCTGCTGGGAGGCCAAGTTCGATTGATGAGGTCCCGATAGTGCGCGAGTTCCCTGATGTTTTCCTGAGGAGTTCTCGGGTGTGCCTCCTGAGAGGCAGGTAGAGTTTAGTAACGATTTGGTTCCAGGGGCAGCGCCTATCGCCAAGGCGCCTTATCGCCTTGCGCCACCAGAGATGCAAAAGTTATCCTCGCAGCTTCAGGAGCTGCTGGGGAAGGGTTTTATTAGACCGAGTAGATCACCATGGGGAGCGCCGATCCTTTTTGTAAAGAAAAAGGATGGTTCACACCGGATGTGCATTGATTATCGGGAGTTGAACAAGTTGACGGTCAAGAACCGTTATCCTTTACCGAGGATCGACGATCTATTCGATCAGTTGCAGGGGGCATCTTGGTTCTCCAAGATAGACTTGAGGTCGGGATATCATCAGATGAGAGTACGGGATGAAGATATCCAGAAGACGACGTTCAGAACTTGTTATGGGCATTACGAGTTCTGTCACACCCCCGAACCAGGCGGCGGAAACGTTCGGGAGCTGTCGTGACTCAATTGAATACCATAACATTTAATATATATGAAACGTAACAACATTCGTCACCATGCATTAATATAGTACAAGCAATAAAGTTTACATGAAGTACATTGTTTAAACATTACATTCCCAAAAATAAATTGTTCGATTCGTTAATAAGTAAACTGCAAGCCATCACTGAGTACATTTTCCTTTGATTCACTGGTTCCCTGAGAATACAAGTATTTTGAAAAACGTCAACATGCGAAATGTTGGTGAGTTCATAAGCGGTATTTGAAAAACAATGTTTTGTATCATTTTGAAAACCACCAGAAAATCCGATATTTTCTGAAAAGAAAAGCTTTTGAAAACGTTTGTGAAGATCCATAGTTATGCTTGTTTGTTTCTATACTTGTAAAAATTGTTCATTAAACTTGTATACATTTCGAATCCGTATGTATTGAAAAACCCTAGGAAAACCCGATGTTTTCCTAATTCTTTGAATTCCATGAAGTTAAAATGAAACCATTGCAACGCGTGAAGTTATCAATTCCAGGCGACGTCGGATTATTTTTGAGCATGATTAATTGCTATAAACACGCGTTACACAAACGACCAGTTTATAACTATACTAACGATCCCGTAGGCGTCGTCCGTACTAATCACGTTATCCAACCGCCCTGTCTTCCCCACATCCGAAGAGAAAGAGGACACGAAGACCCCGATGACTCCATTAACCGGTTGGGGATAAAAAAAGGTACGAGGGGTCCCTGACCCGCCTAGCATGAAATACCGACTTTACTAGCAATACCAAAGGACCCTTGGGGACCGATAGTATACAAGCCATTGAAAGTCCTTTTACGTTGTGTTAGATCGTGTAAGACCCAACACCTCGTATGATAGAAGTCTTCGGGCCTTAAGATCAGGTCATTGGGCTAGCTAGGCCCAACAAACAAGATTTTACACTTTTGGGGCCCAAAGATAGTGCGTAGACGTCTGTGCACTCTCACGTGTATATTGAATTCCCAAATGTTACTTGTATGAATCGAGATATTGTCGCGTTAGTAGTTTCGGGTTTTTATTGGTTCGAGATCGAACCAATTCGTTTAACAACGATTTTTGGTATTGTTGTGTATTGTATTTCGTCGATAGTCGCGGTGCCATTATTTGATCAAATTGCGTGTATTGAATTAGCCTTGAAAGTTTTCTGTTTTCAGCCCCTCATTGTTTGTAAAATTTACTTTTTCAACCCTTTAATTAAATAACTTTCCGGTTTGGTCCTTAAATCATTTTTCTTGACATTTTAACACCAAAAATTATTGAAATTAATATTTTTCAGCATATTTTTCATTGAAAACAGTTTAAGTCTCTGAAAATGCAGTTTTCTCGGTTATAACCCCTCTTTT
Organism: Lactuca sativa; assembly: GCF_002870075.4. Lineage (NCBI taxonomy): Eukaryota > Viridiplantae > Streptophyta > Magnoliopsida > Asterales > Asteraceae > Lactuca > Lactuca sativa. The sequence goes on from NC_056623.2 coordinate 11,984,621, forward strand.
TCGCAGTTTTGACAATTTTGGCCCAAATTGTAAAATTTTTGCAACTTTGGTCCTTTTTAAATTTAAAAAGCATTTTAAACCTTTGAAAAGTACTTGGAACACTAGTAGTCCACTGTTTTACAGAAAAATACAGTTTTGGCCCTCCAAATCAGAAAATTTCGCATAATGGGCCTTATTGGGCCGAAAATGTCATTTTTAGCCCATTAAGCTTGAAATTTGTGTTTTTAGTCCTCCAACAAGTATATTTTCAGAAAATACATTATGGAAACTGTTTTGACTCATCTCCCCCATCAGATTTCGAAATATTTCAATTTGGGCCCTTTAACTTTATATTTTTAGCATTTTATGTCCAAAAATTGAGTTTTTAGCCCAAAGAAAATGTTACTAAGCCATTTAGCTATTTTTCTTGGAACACTTTGTATGTAGAAATATACTTGATGCTAGTATCATTTAACATGAAGTATATCTCGGTTTTTAGGGGTTTTATGGCTAGATCCAACATTATAACACACAAAAACACACATATAAGCATAGAAATCATACAAGGCATACAAAACACATATAGATCTACACTTTCACTTGTATTCCCCCCCCCCCCCACCCCACAAAACTCATAAAAACAGAAAATAGGGGGTATGAAGCTCACCTTTGGATGTTGATTCGGTTTTTGAAGAAAGGATGGAAGAAAGTTTGGTGATTTTTAGCCCTAGCACCTCTTGATGAAGATCTCGGCCTTGAGGTGTTTCTAGGACACAAGTTCATGATTTCTCATGAGTTAAGAAGAGGATTTTGAATACAAGAAGAAGTCTAAAGTATGGATCCAAGCATTAACTTACCTAGCTAATGATTTTAGTGAAGGATTCTCCTTGGGAAGCTCTTGAATCTTCGAAATTTAGTGAAGAGAGTGGAGGGGTTTTTGGAGAGTGTTGCTAGATGAAAGTGATGAAAATGTGTATGTGTTTGTGTTGCTCACGGCCGAAACAAGGAGAGAGAGAAAGATATAGATATGAAATGATACATGCATGGAAATATGGGACATGTTGCATGGAGAACCCAAAGATAAAAATGAGGTGGCATGGTAATAGTCAACTTCTCCTCTTGGGCTTGTCTTGGGCCGAAATTTTGGGAAGAAAAGAAAAATTTTGGCCTTTTTCCCTTAAGCCCAAAATTAGAGTTAGTTAGGGTGTTCCTTGGCCTTATAAAACAAAATAGTGATTTTTATGCTTTATTAAACTAGATTAGGTTAAATCATGGATCAAAGCTTGTAATTTATTTCATTCTAGACCCAATATGGCCCAAAATGTTGAAATAAATTAATGTGGGTCCAATTAGAGCCCATTTAAGGGTTCTAAGCCCATGATAGTCAAATTGGAAGCTTATTGTCCATTTGGGTCCATTAAGGAAGTCCTAGTCCAAAATGGACCTAAACAAGAACTTCTAGGGTTTCCAATTGTTTGATGACTGTTTTTAGTGCTTGTATGATGCATTGGATTTAAGTTTTTGATGTCATAATAGTAGGTATCACACATGCTCTTAAGTTTTTGATTCACATTAACTTGAGTGTATAGATTACATGACACAAAATTTCCAGTTGTGACAAGTTCGTGGTGATGCCTTTTGGGCTCACCAATGCAATAGCAGCATTCATGGATCTCATGAACCGGGTGTGCACGCCGATGCTGGATCGGTCGGTGATAGTGTTCATTAATGATATTTTGGTGTATTTGAGATCTAGAGAGCATCACGAGGAGCATCTGAGAGAGATTCTCGGGGTATTGAGGTCGGAGAGGCTTTTCGCCAAATTTTCCAAGTGTGATTTTTGGTTACGAGAGGTCCAGTTCTTGGGACACCTTGTTAACCAGGATGGGATATTGGTCGATCCGGCCAAGATTGAGGCGGTTATGAGATGGGAGGTGCCGAGATCACCCACCGAGATCAGAAGTTTTCTAGGATTGGCCGGTTATTATCGGAGATTTAACAGGGATTTCTCCAAGATCACCATGCCTCTCACCAGGTTGACCCGGAAGGGTGTTGCTTTTTCATGGGGTCTGGAGCAGTAGACCTCGTTTGAGACACTTCGCCAGAGATTGTGCGAAGCCCCGGTGCTAGCCCTCCCGGAAGGGATGGAGGATTTTGTGGTGTATTGTGACGCATCGATATCAGGATTGGGTGTAGTACTTATGCAGAGGGGGCATGTGATAGCGTATGCATTGAGGTAGCTGAAGCCTCATGAGACGAGGTATCCCACCCACGATTTGGAGTTGGGGGCAGTGGTGTTCGCCCTCAAGATCTAGCATCACTATTTGTTTGGGGTTCGGTGTACTATCTACACAGACCACAAGAGTTTGAAGTATTTGATGGACCAACCCAATCTGAATATGCACTGGATGAGATGGTTGGACGTGGTAAAGGATTACGATTGTGAGATCCTATACCACATGGGCAAGGCTAATGTCGTAGCTGATTTCCCTGAGCCGTAGGGCGGAGGGTGCCCCGATTCGAGACATTTGTATGCGGTTGGGAGTGATGAATCCGGTGTTGGACACCATTTGGGAGGCCCAGGAAGAGGCCGTGAGACCGGAGAACCGTAAGAAAGAGCGGGTGATTAGGCAGGTGCCAGAATTCATTACCGATAGCCGCGAGCTTATGACCCTTCAGGGTCGGATTTGGGTACCGTATGCAGGCGGGGCGTGCACCACTTTGATGGAGGAGGCGCATAGATCGAGATTTTCGATTCATCCCAGGGCCACTAAGATGTATTTGGATCTGAAGAAGGATTATTGGTGGCCTTGTATGAAGAGGGATGTGGCATGGTTTGTTGAGAGGTGCTTAACCTGTCGCAGGGTTAACGCTGAGCACCAGCGACCGCATGGCATGTTGCAGCCACTCGAGGTTCCCCAATGGAAGTGGGAATAGATTGCTATGGATTTCATCACCAAGTTGCTGAGGACCGCAAGGTGTGTCGACGCAATTTGGGTGATCGTCGACCGGCTGACGAAGAGCGCTCACTTTCTTGCTATTAGTGATAGATCTTCTGCTGAGAGGTTGGTAGAGTTGTATGTGAGGGAGGTGGTATCGCGGCATGGAGTGCCGATCTCGATCGTATCAGACCAGGATGTACGTTTCACGTCCAGGTTCTGGAAGAAGTTCCACGAGGAGTTGGGCACGAGGCTGCATTTCAGTACCGCTTACCACCCTCAGATGGACGAACAGAGTGACCGGACTATTCAAACGCTCGAGGACATGCTTCGGGCATGTGTGTTGGACTTCGGAGGGAGTTGGGACATGTATTTGTAGTTGGATGAGTTTTCCTATAACAACAATCACCATTCGAGCATTGGTATGCCTCCCTTCGAGTTGTTGTATGGGAGGAGGTGTCGGACTCCCATATGTTAGGGAGATCTAGGGCAACGAGTGATGGGAAACACTGAGATAGTGCTACAGACAACAGAGCAGATACAACAGGTCAGGCAGAGGTTGTTGACAGCTTAGAGTCGCCAGAAGAGTTACGCAGATAGGTGACGATCTGAGCTCGAGGTTCAGGTTGGGGACTTCGTACTCCTGAAAGTGTCTCCTTGGAAAAGAGTGTGTAGCACCTGGTTCTTGGTACATGTTCTTTTTATTAAATCTTTAAATATTTTGCATTTGGTCTTGGACTCGGCGAGTTGAAGGACCAACTCGCCAAGTAGAAGCGGGATGAGGCACGAAGTTTAAGTTGTGGACTCGGCGAGTAGACCCTGTTTGGACAAAAACCCTAATCCGAGGGTTTGCACCCTATTTAAACACCTTAACTCGGCCTCCTTAGTCCCATTTGCTCCCAGAAGACCCCCATAGCAAACCCTAGCCGTTATTGAAGCAATCTAAGGCATTTGGAGTGATTTTGGTGTTTTTGTGATCCAAGGAAGGAAGGAAAAGCTTGAAGGATCAAGAGGAGGTTAGAAGGATTCGGTTTTGAGTATCATTTGCAGACTTCAGAAGGTATAAAGTCTATACCTTGCTTGCTCTTTTGATAGATCCCATTTTGTGGAGTTTTAGGACTTTTCTAAACCATTTTGGTCACCAACCATGATTGCAAGCATGGTTTGAGGTTGATGTTTTGGATCTAGGTCCTTAGAGGGGTTACAAGGTAGAAAGGAGTGGCTTTTGCACTCAAAGAAGGCCCCATGCATTGTGAGAGCTTGTTTTAGGACCTTTTGAGCCTAAAGTCCCATGCAAGCACGTAAAGATTGTAACTTTACGTGCTAGATCGATGTAGAAGCATAAATCTACCTTTTGATCAAGGGTTGTACATCAAAAATCGAGGATTCAGTAAGTGAATGTGACCAACTCGACGAGTCCGTTCTTGGACTCGGCGAGTCCAAGGTTCTGTCTTATATCAGTTGAGGGTCATAAGGACCCAGTTGAGTGTGGAAAGGTTTTAAGGGGGTCCCAAGGGGTGACCCAATGTTCTGGACTTAGCCATTGTTCTAGAAATTCATGGGACTCGGCGAGTGCATGAACAGACTCGACGAGTCCAAGACAATCTTCTTAAGGATGAGGATGAACTCGACGAGTTGTTCATACGACTCGGCAAGTCAAGGATAGGACCTGTGTATCAGTTGATGATGAACTCGACGAGTTGTTCATACAACTCGACGAGTCGGATGAGGATTCAGTCGATGTTCATTTAGAATGAAAACTCGTCGAGTCATCGCCTAACTCGACGAGTAGAGACGGGTATGAGGTCTAATGGAAGGATAGGGACTCGGTGAGTTGGCGAGCCAACTCAGCGAGTCAGGTCAACTAGAAGTTGACTTTGACTTTGATTTGGTCAGGGGTAAAATGGTCATTTTACCCTAAGAGTAGATGTCAGTTTTTGACTAAGTGTTTTGTGGGAATTTTAGCCGGAGGATTTTCGGAGCAGCAGCAGCAGCAGTCAGAGGATTCCCGCACAGTTCAGCAGCTACTACGAGGTGAGTTACCTTCCAGTAGCGGTGGGTCTACGACCACAATGCCGGCCCACCAGTAGGGATCGTATGCTAGATGTTTGTCTTTGTGATATTCATCTGTGTTGTTACTACCTGATATGTTATATGCTAGCGTGATATGGTATGTGATAGTGATAGAGTTCGGTTGTTAGGACCGAAGGGTAGGTTAGGCACCCCAGATATGCCTAATAATATGTTATGATATGTTTAGCTGCTAGCATGATATGTTACATGAGATAGAGGTAGTATGAGGGGGAAAAGTCCCCAAGATTCGGTTATTAGGACTGAAGGGTAGGTCGGACACCCTAGATATGTCTGACAATAGATTATGCTATGATATATGTGACAGTAGTAGTAGGGGGTGAAATAGTCCCCGAGGTTTGGTTGTTAGGACTGAAGGGTAGTCAGCACCCCATAATAGCTCGACTTGGGTAGGACGGCACCCCAGAATGGCCGCACGGGTAGTTCGGCACCCCAGAATGGCCATACCAGTAGGTCGGCACCCCAGAATGGTCGTACCTGGTAGGTCGGGCACCCCAGAAATGCCTGATAGTATGTATGCGATGTGATTGTATGGTATGTGGTACGATGGGGGAACTCACTAAGCTTTGTGCTTACAGTTTACAGTTTTGTTTTTAGGTACCTCTTCAGCGAAGGGGAAGGAGCTGGCGTGGTAGCGGCATATCATACACACACACACACATTGGTTTTCCGCATTATGAGATGTTCTGGGATTGTACTCTGACATTATTATTATTTTCATGTTTTGGGTTTTCAGACACGAGATATGTTTTATGAAATGATATGATCGAATGATGTTTTACTACAAAAGTTTTACAAACCACTTAATTTAAATGAAATTTTTGGGCGTGAAAATTGGGTCGTTACAGAGTGATTCGATTCAGGAAGCGGGGCAAGCTGGGGCCCCGGTATATTGGGCCATTCAGGGTGACCGCGAGGGTGGTCAGGGTAGCATATCGGTTGGAGCTACTCGTAGAATTGAGTCAGATACATGATACCTTCCACGTGTCTCAGCTGAGAAAGTGTATAACCGACGAGTCGGCGGTAGTACCGCTGGAGGATATTCAGGTGGATATGGGTCTGAATTATGTTGAAAGACCGATCGCAGTCTTGGATCGGAAGATCAAGGTTATGAGAAACAAGGAGGTGCCCCTGGTTCAGGTCCAGTGGCAGCATCGAAGGGGGTCCGAGCTGACTTGGGAGCCGGAGTCGGAGATGCGGGAGCAGCATTCGAAGTTGTTTTCAGCATGAGACTTCGAGGGCGAAGTCTGGTTCTAGTGGGGGAGAATTGTAACATCACGAAATTCAGGTACAACTATTTAAACCTTCTTATTTGTCAAGTTGTCAAGATTAGCCCTTGAGTGGGAAAGTGTTGCAAATGAGTACGTTGGGCGTACTGGAGAGTACGCTGTGCATACTCATGCGCTTAAGTTGGATGCAGACTCGCATAGGTACGCTGGGCGTACCCAAGGTTACGCTGGGCGTATCGGGCCCAGATGCAAACCCTAATTTAAGGCTTGTGCACAATAAAAGGAATGCTAAGGCCTTATCCTCAACCTCCATTTCAGAGAGTGAAACTCTAAGAGAGCATTTCCTTCGTCCTAAAGCTTGTGTGTGAGTATTTTGAGCTAAAGGTGCCTTTATGTGTTAATGAAGAAGGAGGAGAGGAGCTTCTGGAGGCTACAGTTTGAAGATCAAGCAGGAATCTGAGTTCTCTAGAGGAAGGAGCTTCACTTTGAGGTAAAAAGCTCAGAACTTTCCTCTTTAATTTGGTTTGGTGTTTTATGGTCCATTTCTAAGGTTTAAGTCCCAAAGGTGGAGACTTTATGAGCAAGAGGGGCTCCATGGACCTAGATCTGTCCCATTTTAGTGTTATGAGTGATGTAGATCCATAAAAATCCCATCTTGGTCGTTGTTATGGAGTCATGCTTGAGTTATGAGCTTTAGAGTGTTGAAAGTGGAGAGATTTGGGTGTTGGTGACTCTCACAGCCATGCAAAGGCTTAAAGCCACCAACTTTATGGATTAAGAGGCTTAGGGGTGGTCAGATCTGAAAGTTGGCCGTGGGTCTTAACTGTTTAAGACCCCAAAAGCTAAGGAGTCTGAAACTGGGAGTTACGCAGGGCGTAATCCCAGTACGCGCAACGTAGGGGGTCGTGTTCCCCGTTTCTGTGAGGTGGCCGGATACGCCTAGTGTACAGGTTTGGTACGCGCAGCATAACCCGGAGAGTTGACTTTTGGTTGACTTTTAGGGTTTGGTCAATGTTAGGGTCTTTGAGCCTGGAGAGGGGTAAAATGGTCTTTTACCCTTCTGAGAGTGCTAAGAGGGGGATCTAGTCTAGCCTTGAGGGTTGTATTGATTAAAGTGTTTATTCCATGTGATTAGGCGGAGGCTAGACCAGATTTTACTGAGTTCGAGATTACCGAGTTACCCGAGGTGAGTCTTCTCACTATACTGTACCTGGAAGGGTACCTATGTGTGATCGGAAGGTCTTATATGCTATGAGATGTATGTGTTATATGATGATATGTGATATGTATGCTATGTATGATAAGGGCGGAAGGTCAAGATGATATGGACCGGAAGGTCAAGAGGACATGGACCGGAAGGTCAGGAGGTTACGGACCGGAAGGTCGATACGGGTAGGACCAGAAGGTCTACCGGGATTTGGGACGGAAGTCCCCTGAGACACTCGGACCGGAGGGTCCCACAGAGTTATGGCCTGGAAAGGCGTATGTGTTGTATGCGGTATTTTGAGGAACTCACTAAGCATTTATGCTTACAGTTGTTGTGTTGTGTGTTTCAGGTACTAGCGAGAACCGTGGGAAGGCGCCGACATGATTCGTACACACTGAGAGGATTATGTATTTGAAACCTATTGAGATTTTGGGATTTGTTTGTTATGATAATATTGGATACAGTTTGTTTGACAATGTTTTGATGATTACAAATATGATTTAAAAATGAAAAATTGTTTTGAAAATTTACGTCGTTACAGTCTAAGTCTGTAACTATAATTAATATGTATTTGAATTGATAGTAACATATTCCTTTTGGGTTGTCCTTAAGACTAATAATTAGAAATGATGATATTCAAGAAAGGAGATTAATTTATTATTTGATTAATAAGATTGGAACTTGGGACCTCCTCTCCCTCTCTCTTAATCAGCTAAAGCCTTAGCCAACTAGACTAGAGCCACATTTGTTTTATATTTTATAGTAAATGATAGAAAATGAAGGGAGTAAACATATTTTTTAAATACATAAAAACATATATTTTACGTAAAAGAAACATATAAATTGTTTGTAATTTTTTTATAATACGCTAAAAATATATTTTGTTTTATTAAAAAAAGTTTTTTATTTTTGTAAAACTATGTTTATTTTTGTTATTAATTTATTTACGATTTGTAGATTATATTAATTAGTTTTCAAAAATATAAAACAAATGTGCCTCTAACATAGTTGGCTAAGGCTTTAGGTGATTAAGGGAGAGGAGGATGAAGTCACAAATTCATTATAGTTTACCAAATGTGACGAATTCAGTCCATAACAGCCGAATACTAACTCTCTAACGGATGAATACTAACAAAGTTAGTAAAAATGCCATATGTGCAAGTTTTGCAAACCACAAGAACCATTTGTATCAAAAAAATTAGTATTGAATGACTTTGTGACTTTTAGCAAACCATATAAACTATTTTTGTAATTTTATCAAGTTAAAATGAATCATGAAAAAACATGTAAAAGGAAAATATTAATAAAATTATAAAACGAATTTTGAAGAAAAAACATATAATAAGGAATAATCACAATGGAAATCTTTTGTTGTTGGACATAATTATCATTTTGACAACAAAAAGAAAGTTTAATAAATTTTTAAAACTTAAAACAAATTAAATGATAAATGTAACATTAAACCACGCCTTAAAAAGAATCAATCGATTTATAATCAAAATTAGTCACTTCTAAATCATTTTCTTTAGAAGTATTATATAATCACTTTTAATAAAAATATAGTTTTGACCTTATTTAACACACTAGTTATTTATGGAATTATAAAAAGCTAGAGAAATGCAATGTTGTGAGTCGTGACATCGTCTCATGGTTCGACTTGATTTTAGACCCACAACACTTTTTAGGTAATGTAAGTTTTAAAAGAAAATGACCAATTTGGCTTTGTGACATGTTATTCGATACTTTTCAATTTCAATAAAGTTTTTACTTTTGAAGTGAATAAAGGAGTCTACCGCTTGAGAACAAGTGAATTTTTAAATAACGTAAGACGTGATTTAAGGCGACAAATTTATATATAATTAATATTTTATATGTATTTTCTATTATTATTTATTTTTATGTACATATATGATTTATAGCGGTATTTTGTTAAATTTGACGGCAAGTACAAGCTTTAGAGCAATGACGAGTTTTTTAGAACATTGACAATAAGTGGATAGATATATCAAAGTAAAATGGTTGAACCCATAAATTAAAGTGGTATCGAAACATAATAACCTGATAGTTTATTTTTAATGATTGTCAAATTCAGTTTTATATGTGTAAAGTGACCAGAAATGACATATTACTTATTATTGATTTTTTTTTTAAAGTTAAGAGTGCAATTTAATTTCAATAATAAAGAGTTTTTAGTAAATTAAAACAAAATAATATATCAAAAAGTATTTATTATCATTACCATGAGTAATTTTTTTTTAATCCAAACACTTCAAAATATTTATTATTAGAGTCAAACCAAAATAAAAATTTTAAATAAACTTTCCCAAACACTCATTCAACAATGTTTTAATTTGTTATTAGTTTATGCAATACAATTTGTGCATTCAATTGTTCACTATTAGCTTCAAACATGATTATATAATTTATGGTAATAACTATTTTATTATATAAATCGGTAAAAAATGGTATATAATTACATAAATATGATTAACCAAAAACTAAATAGGCTTATTATAACTTTACATCTTTATTTTTGAATTTCATGTAACTTGAAAAACATTGGAATAATATTTTAGAATTCATTATGTATTATTTCCTGTAACTTGAAAAACATTGGAATAATATTTTTAGAATTTATATTGTAAATACAACGAGAACATTTTTTTTTTCTTTTTCTAACAAAATACTCGAAAAAAATATTAATCACTTAATCATATATGTTAGATTATTTCATTAACTTATTCAAATTAATGAGTAACATATTGGTTGCAGTCGAACTTTCTTTAATGAGTTATTTGATAGTTGTTCACTGAGTCAGGGGACTGATTGAGACTGAAGCTCTGACTGAATCTGCTGTCGTTCGATTACACGTATGAGTGTGCTAAATGTTGAATATGACCATTTAGGAAAATATGAAATTAGGAAAATATGATGACACTAACGAATTTTATGTATTATGGTATATTTGTGGAGTAAGTGAATTTCATAACCATTAATGGTTTCTATTAGAATGATTTGGATGCAAAATAATAATTGTTGATTGATTTTTAGATGAATCCATGGAGTTTGTGCTCATAAGGGAAAATGAGAAAATGAGAAAGTTGGAATAGAATTAGACATTCCATAACACCATTAAAGACTTAACATGAGATTTGTGTAATGTTTAACACTTGAAAATATCCATTGATGTTTTGAATAAATTTGTAATAAGTCACAATAATTGGAATGCAAGGGCGAGCAACTTAAGCTCTTAAATCCTTCCAATTGTGTGATTATAAGCATTATGAACTTAGCATTTGGATTGAGGACTTAACGAATTAAGTTAAATGTCTTGACATGATAAAACGTCCCATAATAGTGCTTGGAAACCTTTAAAGGTGTTACAATTGGTTACTTAAAAGACCAAAACCATCCAAACAAGTTTAAGCCTCAAAAAGTGAATTTTTGGGTGTGTTTGGGATACCTCGGGACGCGACCTACGTGGTTAGGGGCGCGACCCACATTCAAGGGTTAGAATGCCCAACTTGCACGGTTTTCGCTTGACCAAAATCTGAACTTTAGTATTTTCCTCATAACTTTTTGTATACAGACTCGGATTTACGCACGGTTTTCGCTTATATTCATATTTTTTCATATGGATTGAGTTGAAGCAATAAAATTTAGTAGCGGAACCTATGATGTGTATTTTGGTCATTTATTGACTTTTATACATGTTATATATGTGGTTTTTGAGAGTGTTTCTATAAAGAAAGGAATTAGAAGAGGACTAGCCAATCTTCTTATGATTGAAGTGAATACGTGTTAGTATTTTCCCGCTTTGGGGTACATGAAAAAAATGATTTTTTGATAATGAAATACCAATGATTTGATATGCAAAATGTTTTTAAATGAAAGTGTTAAATACTTTTGAAAAAAATGTTTTGAAAGAATGTCTTGAAAGCAAGAACGTTTTTGAAAGCAAAGAATGTTTTGGAAGAACAAATGTTATGATATGTGAAATGTGATTTTTCAAAGTATACCTTTATGGTAACCTATGCTATTATAAATGATGATATAAGTATTGATAATAGGGAATTTAAAAGCTAAAAAGAAAGTAAAAAGGCACGATGAAAACTATTCGGACCATTATCCCTCATAAGACGCATTCGAGGAATGTATTAGAATGGTACCTTCCCTCCGCGAAGTAGATGTTATGATTAGCATGATACCTTAATGGATTGATTTGTTCTTTTCACCTTGGCACTAGACTTTGAAAGGAATCCAAGGGAATGATATAATATAATAAGTTATATTATGTATGAAATGATTTTCATGTAAATTATTTGAAATGTTTTGGGTCATAAACCCGCGTATCTCATGAGATTTTATTGTCTTACGTATCTCTTTTTAATGCATTGTATCTCAGTTTGTACTTAATGAGAAAAGATAATAAATGAAAGTTTAAAGTTAAGAGATAAAGACGGAGTGGAGCTTGTGAGGTTCCTTATTAATGGTATTGATATAATTCATATTTGCTTGCTATGGTTTGTATTGATGCTTAATGGTAACACACAATGTTTTAATTGTAAATGTTTTTGTGGGACTGAGTTTTTTATTAAATGTGGGTTAATTATCAAAAAAAAAAATTATAACCATTGCATTTTAAAAAGTTTTAAGAAAATTAGGGTGCTATAGGAAAGGTGTAAGGAGAACCACAAACCAGTTCCCCTTTTATAAACATACAAAAGGCCAAACTTGTAAATAAACCTTGACACAAGATTGTACTTAAGATCTTCTGAAATAGTTAATGACTGAGCATCTTTACAATTTGGATAGACAAAGACTGCTAACACTAAAAGACAAAAAAAGATAAAAGTCAATTTCTTCTAAATATATTCTTCGGATGCCAATATATTCTAATGCTCATACTCTTTGGTCAACAACATAAGATGATATTCCGCGGAGGATCACTTCAAGATTCAACAAATGCAATTAAACATAAATATATGTAACGCTTTTTAGGGGTATACATTGTATAACTTATTTAGAATGACAATGCACACTAATAGGTGCATTTTATGCACCTATTTTGCACATCTATTTTTGTCTTTTCATTGCATTTTACTCAATAATTCTTGCATTTAGTTGATTATTTGGGCACTTGCATGTTTTATTCGATTATCTGGTATTTCACTACTTTTAATTAAATTCTGTAGGCATTATGGACCTTGGAGCATTGGTAGTACGAAGGCGAGCATGGAGCTTGCAGCATGAAGAGAAGATGAACTGGTCGTGTAGCGGTTAAGAACTTGAAGACACAACTCGAGTAGTTGTATTTCGTCATAGCAAAGGACCATGTTTGAAGCACGATCTGTGTCACACCGACACGCATTGTGTTTGTCCTTTTCATTACATATTATATTTGAGCAACATGACTTCGGTTGAAGATAAAATGAAGATCATATGCCAATTGAAGTTTTAACAAAAAGCACGGTCAAAAAGCGCGTTCTTAGATTAAAAGATTCAACCCTACCACGGTTGGACTCAGACAAGAGTTGCGCAGCAGGACCAAATCCCTTACCCTATAATTATTTAACCCGTGCAACATGTGACTTAATGTATTTAGTTAGTAGTTAGTTCACACCACAAAGAGTCATAGAACAAGCAGTAAGAAAACTCTATAGGAAATAAGGCATCATATATCAAACAATTCTTTCATGCAACTCCTGAAGATCCCTATTGTATAACTAACATGTTGTTCTTACATAATATAACATTAAATAACAGTATGGGAACTTGGGGTCTACTTACTGGCTCCGGTGATCATACACATCACATCATTTCTTGATTATTATTATTATTATTAAAACAATTTGAAAATCATTTATAAAGCCTTTGCAGTTCCTTAGTTTGTGACTAAATTCGCACGCAATTCGCTCAAACCAAGGCTCTAATACCAATTTGAAACATCTCAAAAATCACAACAAATTTAAACTTTTTAAAACGACCCCTTTTGCTAATAAAAGTGTTTACAAGCCATTGTTTCCAAAAAATATTATTTAAAATAAGAGTCTCCCAAGATCAACAACATAAAAATCCAGGATGTGTACGGCCGTGCCTTCGCCTTCCCGCGATCATCAGAAGTACCTGAAACAACAACTAAAAACCGTAAGCCAAAGCTTAGTGAGTTCCTCCAAAGTACCACCACATACAACATATCAACCAACAACATGCCTAACTGAGCCTTTAGCCTGACTAGACCACCTTGCAGGGCCTGCAACCTATCTGGATCGCTCCCGAGCCTTTGGTATGACTTTACCACCTCGCAGGGCCTACAATCTATCCGGACCGCTCGTCGAGCCTTCGGCCTAACTGGACCGCCTCGCATGGCCCACAGTCTATCGATCCGGATCGCCTTGGGTATCTTGGCCTTCAGCACAAAGCATGATCGCCTCAACCCAACCACACTTAACATATCAACATATACATAACGGATAACATATAACCACTCAACAAACATACAGGAAAATCAACAGATTACTACTGCATGCTCACATCCCATATACCAGGATACCGATCTAACAGATCAAAACAACATAACGACATCCTAGATACCAGGATACAGATCTAATAAATCATTGCAACATAACAACATCCTATATACCAGGATATAGATCTAACGGATCACTACAACAAAGCAACATACGGTAAACCAAGATATCAATCCAAAGGGTCGGCCTTGGTGCCTTCGACCCATAAGTACAGTGAGGAAAACTCACCTCTCAATCTGAACAATATTTGATAAGGTCCTGACTCCAAATTTCAACTTTGACCGATACCTATCCATCCAAGTGACCAATTCAAACACAATCCAAAATACCCAAAATACCCTCAAGTCAAACTTGGTCAAAGTTAAACTGGTCAAAATCAATAAGTCAAATGAGTCACCCCAGCCGAGCCAACTCAGGGCATGTACGTGGGACATACTCGAGCATTGATCGTAAACGGGAGAGTTGACCTTGTACGCACTGTATACTCAAGTTACGCAGGGTGTACACCTAGACTTCCCAAAATTGATTAAGATCTTATGTCCAACTTGTAGATCCAAGGCTAAATCATCCTCAAGAGTCATAAAGTTTCCAACTTTTTGACTTTGCATGTCCATTAAGTGCTTAACTCAACATCTTAATACATTAAGACCTTCTAAATAATGCACAGAGCAAAACCAACCATTAACACCCCGTTTTTATGACTCGAGACCCTTGTTAAGGTTTGAAAGGATGAATTATTGGGTCAAGAACATGCCATGCTCATGAATCACCACTTTGGGACCAAAAAGTGTCTTAAAAGAGCAAAAGTCTAGATCTACAAGATGGAGTGATCAAGTTGCTAAGTTTTTACCTTCTAGAGGTTGCTATCAAGGAAGAAATCACACATCCAAGGTGCTTCCCAATTCCAAGCTCTTCACGCCACACTCTTTTCCTTAAAGAACACTTCTAAACACACAAATGGGCTTCAAAAAGGCACTCTTTCACTTAGGGTTTGCTTGGGGTTGATCTCACAAAGGGAGGTTGAAGAAGGAAGGGGACATAAGGTTATAATGTCCTTTATATATGGCCAAAACCCTAAAAATTAGGGTTTGGACATCCTGTGTGTACATCCTGCGTACGAGGTATACGCCCAACATACCAGGGTCCACCCTAGTACGCTCAACGTACGCCCAACGTGCTAACCCAAAGCCCAAATTACTATAATGCCACTACGGGCCATTCATGCAACCTTTTCCAATTCGAAGAGCTAAAATATAACATTATTCAAAGATAGGGTTGAGATTGAAATTACTTTGACATCGGGATGTTTTAGATTAAGTATGGAAAGAGTACAAAGGTTTTCATTTTAAAAAGTAATTAGATAGTGTTACTTACTCTAGACCTAAACACTTACCCTATTTGTAGGGTACATCAGACATACAAAAAACACAAGGACTTGACAATACATATCGAAATCCGAAATTTCCTTGTAAATAGCTTAGATAACGAAAATACTTAACTTTCGTTATTTACAGCACATAGCCTAAAGATATAGCTTTCGAATCTCACTACAACTTTCGACTAGGGATGAGCTTTAGAACTGGATCGGTTCGGAACCGAAACCGGTTTTCCTATATTATAAGATCCGAGAACCGGACCGCCGGTTCTAGTGTCGGTTCCGGTTCCAGTCCTGGTTTTTTGGTTATTTTTCAAATTAGAACCTGTTGAAATCTTATAGATGATATGCTATCTTCCGGAGCTTGTAAATGATTCACTACTTAACAAAATTAAGACTTTTTACATTCTAAATTGAAGTACAAACACTAAATTACACGATGAAAAAAGAATCAAGTAATTTCGACTTCATATGAGTGTGTTATGCGCATTTTAAAAGCCAGACAAATTCCAAAAAAATGTTGGAACAGAAAATAGGCCGCATTGATATGATGTCTTCCTGGCTTTATAACTGATTCAATGTCTAACCAAATTAAGTGTCTTTATATTCTAAAATGAACTACAAACACCAAATTACATGCTGGAAAAAAAATTAAGTAATTCCGACGTCATATGAATGAGTTATGACCTTTTAAAAAAATGGGACAGATTAAAAAAACAAAAAAAATGTTGAAATAGAAAAAATGCGGCATCGATATTCTTTCTTTTGGGGCATGTATCTGATTCAATATCTAACTAGAAAATATGTTTGTATAGTCAAAAATGAATTACAAAGTCCAAATTTCATGTTGGAAAAAAAATCAAGTAATTCCGACTTCATATGAGTGAGTTATACGCATTTTAGAAAACGGGAAAATTGTTAAACCGGTTCCGGTTTTTATAACCAGGACTGGTTTTCATAAAAATGGAGAACCAATAACCAGACCTTATTACCAATTCCGGTTCCGGTTCCGGTTCCGACGGTTCTGATGCTCATCCCTACTTTCGACTATACCTTTTACAAATTTATTTCATTTTCTGCATGTTTTGAAAGTAGATTGTTGTTTTCATTATTTAACTTTTGCAAACAAACCCCCTTTGTGACCAAAGTACCTTACGTAAAGAGTATAGACTTTTATCTCGTGTCTCTGTGGTTCGGCCCTGCTTACCATGTGCTACTATTGTTAGTGTATTATAACAGTGTATTTGGAATCTATTGTACCCCTTTTATTTGTTGGGATTGACACACTTAATCATAGATTCGGCCTATGTCTTAGATGCGACTTGAACCCTCAACCTCACGGAGGGAATACATCACACCATAAGTCTCTAATTGTATACCTCAAACCACATAGCGTGGGGAAGTGACTTAACAAGGAACTGGGTGCGATTAAGGGTAAGGGTTTCCTCGTGCGGGGTAGCTTCCCCTTACTATCTCGCGTTCTCCGATTGGCCAATGACTTTTTCTCTTTTTTTCTTTTTTCGTTTCTTATAATATTTAATATATATATATATATATATATATATATATATATATATATATATTTAATTATCTACAAAAAAGTATAATATTGGTATACAATATATTTTAAATAATAAAATAAGAAATAAGGTCAAGTGAAATGTGACAATTTCATGAGTTTTGAAGAGTATGAGAAAAATAAAGTGGAAAAAGAAAAATAAAAGATAAATGGCGTGTTTGGTACGGAGCGTTTGAGAGTTTCTACCTTCTGGCGTTTGACAAAACGTCCAGTTTTGAACAGAAAACCTCATTTGACATTACAAGCTTCTAGCGTTTAGTTTAAAAAAACGCTCCAAATCCAAATGCTACTTTACGTAGCGTTTAACAAAACGCTACCAGCTACCTGCTACAAGCTACCCGCTGCCATCTATTTTTGTCGGACATGCTAAAAATAGATCATATCTTTCGTTCTAATGCTAACCTAAAGACTTGTAGGTAATATACATATGCTAAATTACATGGCTTTTTTTTTATGTTGCATTCAATCTTTTTGTGTTAAAGTTCGTAGTTAATTGTTTAAATTATGATATCTATATTTTTAGTTTAAAATGGATCATAAACTACTTATTTATTTTGGATTTATATTTTTGATTGTTTAAAACTTTAACCTTTGATATGTAATTAACCAATTAGGTTGTATGGAGTGGTATCGACATTGCCGAGCACCACCACAACTTCTTCCCTTCTCCACAACTACTTCCAACCATGCAGAGGAGAGAGACTAAGTAGTGGGTAGCCGAATTAGGTATTTTTTTCTTCATGTGCCGAGTTTGAGGGGCGATGTGCTCTTGACATGTCGAGCTCCACCTCATCAATTATGAGCTCTTCTCTTCTATACTCCCTGTTGTTGGATAAGTGTCTAAGTCTGTAACTATATTTGGTATCTACTTCACCCGGTTGTGCATGGTCCTTTTGGGTTGCCTTCACCAAATCAACTTGATAGGATGATTTATGGAGAAAGAGGATTAATTATGATTTATTAGTATATTATATGAATAATATATTAAAGGAGAAATCATATTGTTTAATTAATATTAGTCAAGAATTAATTGATAATTAGTTTTGTGACTAAAAGACATTAATTAAACTTAGGGGACTGGAATTGTAATTATAAGATAGTTGCAACTGGGCTATGAATCACCTTGGAACATAGGTTGGACGAATTCCATGGGAAGCCCATAAGGAATTCGTCCAAGGGTTGTTCTAAAGGGAGTCCATGGGCTGCTTAGGGCTTAAGTAGTCAAATTAGGGTTTCCTAGTTGATAACCCTAATTGTCTCACTATATAAAGATCCATATAGCCCCCAAAACGTGGGGAACTCTCTTGGAAGAACCCTAGGTCGTTTTGGTGCTCCTCCTCCTTCTCTTTAGTCATCCTCTTGCTTATGGTGTTTGTAAGCCATTAGAGGAGTGACACTTGTGACTCTAAGCTCCAAAGACAAGAAGATTCAAGCCATTGAAGAAGAGGTAATCATCTAGATCTGTATTCTTATGTCTATTTCGAAATACATATGCTAGATTAGGGTTCTTGAGTCTTTGATGAATTGCATGTACAATAGAGAAACCTAGATCCAAGCTTTAGGGTTTGAATGAGCACATAAGATGTTCTTTTGGCTAAACCCTATCACCTGTAACCTTAACTAATTATATTGATAGGTTGCGTGAGTATTTGCACTTTGAGGTCGATCACTTATTTGATTTTCTTAAATTTATCAATTCTAACAAATTTATGAACTATTAAGGCAACATGTTATATGCAATAGTAAGATTATGTGATTTATTTAAGTATGTGAAACGACAATTATCATGTAATCGAACATTTGTTTTGTTGCTTATAGATTATTTGTGATTTTTTTCTTTATATTAGAGTGAAAAAGTAAAAAACCGAACTCGATCATGTTGACTATTTTGACTTGGCTCGATCATAAGTTCATCGCTAGTGCCATACAACCTCGATAGGCCAATATGGTAAAAATTTATGCATCTGCCATTCCACCTCAATAACGATTGAGTCATATAAAATTCTTCTTTTTAGATTGTTGGGTTTCATACAATATCATATCATATTATTTCACAGCCACACCATTTTCCCCTCACCTCACAAAACTAGTGAGTGTCATACCATATTTACCATATATATATATATATATATATATATATATATATATATATATATATATATATATATATATATATATATATATATATATATATATATATATCAAAAATGATAAAAATATAATTTAATGAAATGTAATTATATAAAATTAATAAAAGTAAATACTTCATTAATTTAATTAAAAATGATTATATAGCTAAAAAACAACAATTAAATAAAAACCCACATAAAAAATGCCAATTAAATTAAAACACTACTTGTAATATTTTTTCATGATGTCCACACTAGCCCTCAAAACCCTCTCGTTTCCGGTTTGGTGATCAAAGGGTTTTTTAAAAATTCAATATCGCAACTCCTTTGCTTTTCCTATCGAACTCTTTGTTTCTCCTCCCCAACTTTCTTTTTCTCCTCAAAATTTTCCTTCTTTTCAAAACTCAAACGAATTTCAAAATTCAAATTATAAACATCGAAAGTACTAGGAACTATGTGAATGTCATTTCATATTTCCGTTCTTGATGTATTCAACGAATAGCCTCTCTTTTCGCCTTATATTGACCCATCGGTCGAGCTACCTCTTCAAGCTCGAGCTCATCCGCTTCGATCAAATCAACCCCAAAATGTGGTATCCGATGAAGTAGTGTAACTCATCTCAGAAATTTTGATTCTTATGAACCACTTTCTCTGCTACCAATATTTTTTCTACCCATTTCGGGGATGCGAATAAGAACCTCCAAATATCGAGAAACTTGCAAGACTTCTTATTATTGTCAACAAGAAATTTTTTAAGGCCCATCTCTAAAATTTGTTCACTGCCTTCCCCGCTTTTCCGTTGAGTTACAAAATTCTTGTAAATGTTGTTGAATTTTGTGACATTTTTTTTCATCTCACAAAACTTTCTAGTACATTGGTATTTAGTACGGTAATCTCCACTACCCATAACTTTAGGAAATCGTTGCATAACGCACCGCCAAAAATGCTCATCTTTTTGCGTATTTCCGGTTCTCGAATCCTCCGAAATGTTGACACATGATTGCGCTAAAACCATCTTTTTGTTCGGTTGCCATTGTTGAGACGACATATTCTCTTTTTCAAATCAATGCTTTTCCTCTTCCCGTCTTTTGGGGTTGGATGGTTCGGGTTGGGTGTTTTGTTAGGTGCATTTCATGCACCCATTTTGTAGTTTTATTTCATAAAAGGGCATTGCATATAGGCTTAAACTCATGCATTTTGCATGTTTTTCGGGATTTTTCATGAAGTAATTTCATTCACACATTTTTGTGATATTCCAGGGACTTTTGGAGGTAGGGTCTTACTTGAGGAGATGAATAAGAGATGTAGATGAAGTTTCGGGACCTACAAAGCACCGAGAAGAAAGATATCAACGAAATGAAGATTTTGGCTTTTCAGATATTTACACGAGTTGTGTAAATGGAAGCCTTGTGTTTACACGGGTCGTGTAAACGTAGATCTTTGAGCATTGTACTTTGAAGGCCTAGCCAAATTGCGTATTGTACTTTCTTATTTACACGGGCCTTGTAAATGGTAGTGTTAATTTACATGGGCCGTGTAAATGTAGTCACGGGTTTAAAGCAGTTTCCTTCTTTCTAAAAAGGTGTAACCTATTCCATTAGAAGTTAAGTCGATTTTAGGAGTTCTGAATGCGATTTTCTGGAGGATTTGGAGGACAATTAACACTTAGAAATACTTGGGTTTCATTTGGATTTCAATTTGGAAGACTTTAACTTTAATTTCTAGATTTGTGTTTTGTTCTAGTCATGTGTGGCTAGAACCCTAGACTCTCCAACTTCATGTATTGACTATTGCATGTGACTTCAAGCATGTGACTTGATGTTTGTTTTTAAATTCTATTTAGTGAATTTGATTTTGTTTTAATTGAAAGTTTGATTTAAATTCTAGTTCTTTTTGGCCAATTGAGTTAGGTTTGAATCATTCAAGTTATCTATTATGCAAAATCCATAATTGTTTTGTAAAATGGAACAAGTAACCAACACTAAATCGAACTATTTGCAGAGATTCTAGTGTAAATCAAATTCACACATTCTTACACTCCCGAGCTTATGAGGAGTATTGAATGTTGTTGGTAAAGTTCACACAAAGTAGAATGCTATCTTTCCACCTAACTCTAAGAGCTTGTTTATATTAGGTTGATTAGATTAGAATTAATCAAAGAGCTTAATTTGATTGATTAAAATGGTGAATGAGAATTGCTAGAGCTTATTAGCATTTCTAAGTGCCAACTTAGATGGAATTAAACAAATATCATTTCATATTTTGAATCACATTGCTAATTAGTCTTGCATAGAGTTGTAGTATATATAAACCTTGAATTCACTTCATTTAATCAATTGCTTTATTATTATTTCAGTTCTTTTTTTGAATCATTGCATTTAAATCCCCCTCTTTCGTGATCATAGTTTTACCTTACACAAAAAGGTATAATCATTCGTCTCGTGTCTCTGTGGATCGACCAAGCTTACATTGTATTGCATGTTTAGTGCAACGTAACAGTGTTCTTGGAGTCATTTTGTACCCCTTTATTTGTTGGGTTTAACACACCCAACAAATTGGCGCCATTGACGGGGATAGTGTGTTACTAATTGTTTATGCCTAGATCTTTCCGTACAGGTACATCACTGCCAATTGAATCGGAGATAGAAAAAACTGCAAAGAAGTTAAGGAAGCAAGCCAAGCTTCGTAAGAAGCAACCGGGCTCTGGGACCTCTTCATCACCTAACCCTCCTGTCATCAACATTTGGGAGGACATACCCCTCTCAAGTGTATCCACATCTGAAACAGAAAGCCTCTCACTCTCACCACAACCATCCTCGCCCAAAAATACCACTCCACCATCTTCACCTACTTATAATATCCCAAACACTACATCCACTGAAAATTCAACCACTACTCACACAATGGGAGACAACCATGGAGGGAATCCACCTCCAAATCCACCACCCGAGCAAACCCCTCATTAATGGTAAAAAGTTACGCAACAACCTCTCTGTATCACATATCCGACAACCATAAATCTTGAACTTAAATCCGGACTTATCCACATACTCCCTACCTTTAGAGGCTTGGAAAATGAAGATCCCCACAAGTTTCTGACAGAATTTCATGTTGTGTGTGTGGGCATGAAGCCATACAATGTCATGGAGGATCAAATCAAGCTTAGGGCATTCCCCTTTGCGGTGCAAGATGCAGCAAAAGACTAACTCTATGACCTCCTACCGAGGATGGTTACTACTTGGGTAGATCTTGCGCGATTATTTTTGGACAAATACTTCCCCGCGATGAAAGCTTCAGCCCTACGGAGGGAAATCATTGGAATCAAGCAACACAAGAGAGAAGCTTTTCACACATATTGGGAGAGATTCAATAAACTTTGTGCCTGATGTCTAAAGCATGGAATCACCGAATATCAGCTCCTCCAATACTTCATAAAAGGCATGACTCCAATGGAAAGAAGACTTCTTAATGCCTCCAGTTGCGGATCTTTACCCGACAAGACTCCCACCGAAATCCGCAATTTAATCAAGAACATGGATGAAGATTCAAAACATTCTAGAAATGATGAAAAATGGTACACGGATGCACCCCGGGGTGTTAAGGAAGTCCAAACTCCACAAATTGAAGCCTAATTGTCTGAGCTTACAAAAATGGTTATGATGCTAGCTAAAGATAAGGGTGTGCAGCCCACACCACGTCCTTGCAGTATATGTACTCAAGTGGGGCACCCAACCAATATGTTCCCTCAAATTTAAGATGAGGATTATGCAAAAGCAAATGATTTGGGAGGGTATTCCAGGTCAAACCAAAGGGGATTTGAGCATCCATGGGTTGAACAAAGATGGAACAACAACCAAGGTTAGGGAGGAAATTAACATGGAAGTTATCAACCAAGTCAACCAAATCAATACCCACAAAGACCACCATTTCCTAAAAATCAACAAAGGCCACCATTTCAACCTCAAAATTTCCAGCCTAGACCACCACCACAACAACCTCCACAACCAGGTTCATCAAGTATGTCATTGGAGGATATTGTAAAAATCCTTGCCACTAGCACTCAAAGTTTCCAACAAGAAACCAAGGATAGCATAAAAAGATTGGAGCAACAAGTGTCATAACTTGCTAAATCCGTGAGTAGGATGGAATCACAAGGCAAGCTACCTTCCCAAACCGAGAAGAACCCGAAAAATAATGCATGTGCCATTAGTTTGAGAGGAGGAAAAAGCTATGAAGGCCCAAGGATTCCGGATGAAGAAAAGGAGATTGAGGTGGAAGAAGTTGTCAAAGAAGAGAAAATGACAAATGCTTCAAAGTCAACGAAGCCAATAGATACCAAAGTAAAAGTAACTCTAACACCCTTTCCTTCAAGATTAACAAGTACAAAAAGAGAACAAGAAGATGATGAGATCACGGCCATGTTCTGGAAGGTTGAAATCAACATTCCCCTTTTAGATGCTATTACACAGATTCCTAGATATTCTAAGTTCCTTAAGGAACTTTGCACATCTAAGAAAAATCTTAAAGGAAATCAAAGTATGAAAGTTGGGGAAAATGTTTCAACCATGTTACAAAAACGACTACCAAAAAAATGTAAGGATCCGGGTGTATTAAGGGTTCCTTGTAAAATGGGTAACCTTTTTGTGCCACGTTCCATGCTTGATCTTGGAGCATCAATTAATGTTTTACCTTATTCAAGCTATAAAACAATGGGAATTAGACCTCTAACCGAAATCGGAGTCATAATTCAACTTGCCGGTCGATCTTTAGTACACCCAGAATGTGTATTGGATGACGTATTAGTGCAAGTCAATGAACTTGTGTTTCCTGCTGATTTTTATGTGCTTGATATGGCAGATGATGACCAAACCTCAGGTTCCATACTTTTAGGTAGACCATTTTAAAAAACAGCAAGAACAAAAAATGATGTCTATAATGGTACATTGTCTTTGGAATTTGATGGGGAAGTCATTAACTTCAATATCTATGAAGCAATAAGGTATCCAAGTGATGTTCGTTGTATAATTTTTTTTTGATGTGATCCAACCTTTGACTGAAAAGTGTTTGAGTTGACTAACCATGATTCTTTGGAGTTAGTTTTGAGTAGGAATTTTAATAACAATTTGGTCAAGGAAATTGTAGCAAATTTCAAGCTTGATGAGGAAGTACTAGAAATTGTGGAGTTTATGGAAGAAAGGAAGAAAATGAGGTATGATAATACCAAGTTGAAATTGCCCATTTCTAACACAAAACTCCTTCCTTCTGTTGTGCAGGCACCACAGTTAGAATTGAAGACTCTTCCCGATCATTTGAAGTATGCATATCTTGGAGAAAAAGAGACATTGCATGTTATCATCTCCAATAAGTTGTCCAAAGAAGAAGAAAATAAGTTGGTGAATTTGTTGAAAGAGTATAAGAAGGCTATTGGGTGGACGATTGCTGACATAAATGGGTTGAGTCCTTCCTTATGTATGCATAAGATTCTAATGGATGAAGACTTCAAATCAACCCGAGAGGCACAAAGAAGATTGAATCCCCCAATGATGGAGGTAGTAAATAAAGAAATCATGATGCTTTTGGATGCAGGTATGATCTACCCTATCTCTGACAGCAAATGGGTGAGCTCTGTTCAGGTAGTCCCGAAAAAGACTGGGGTCACAGTTGTCAAAAATGATGAGGGAAAATTGGTGCCAACCCGTGTGCAAAATGGGTGGCGAGATTGTATTAACTATAGGAAGTTGAATGCTTCAACAAGAAATGACCATTTCCCCCTGCCATTTATTGACCAAATGTTAGAGAGATTGGCAGGTAAATCCCACTATTGTTGTTTAGATGGTTTCTCGGGCTTTCACCAAATTTTGGTAGTGTAACGCCCGTGTTTCTAGGCTAGGCATTAATATTGACATAATGGTCTAGGTTAACCTTTGTAACTCATTTAGAAGAAATGAAAATGAATTATGTGAATTTTATGTGAATTAGGTGTTTTATGCTTAATTATTAGGGTTTAATTAATTAAAAATAAAAATAAGCGTCAAAATTAAAGTGTGAGATAAGCCTGATATCTTTACATAAAGTTGTAGTGGTCGAAACAAGGATTTCGAGGATATAAAGAATGCCAAAAATCCGAGTTATAACGAAGAAGTTATGACCTGTTGAAGTTTCACGACAAAACCGGCACGGTGCCGAATGTCGTAAAAAGTGAGTTTTTGATAAACTACTTTTTAGCCTTAGTAATCTAAACGAAAGTCGTAGTATTCGTTAAACCGAGAAGTTTGATAAAAAAACGCCCAAATCTGACTTCGTATGAGGGAGTTATAATTTTTCGAAGTTTCAGCTTAGCAGTAGACAGCTAAAAACTCGAATTTTAGATCGAGCGATTTTTAGCCGACACAAACTAAACGAGAATTGAAGGTATCGTCATTAGGAGCACAACGGTAAAAAGTCTGACGAAAACGGACGTCGGATGAAGAAGTTATGAATTTTTAACGAATTTCCTGTCCCGGTCTGTTAAAAATAATAATATAAAACTTAAAGTCAAAATTAGTCGACGAAGTCTAAACGGAAGTTGTAGAGCGTAATTTTAGCTACGCGTGCATATAAAGAACGTAAAAAACGGAGCTCGTATGCGAAAGTTATGAATTTTAGAAGTTTTTGCGCGAAAAACGAGAAAAATCCCCAAAACCGAGAAATTTCGTTGAGTCACCTCGGACACGTCATCCCTCGCATGCGAGGCCTCCACGTGGCACCTCATGATAGGACCGAGCTTCGCGTTTCGTCTTCTGATTGGACCAAGTCCGCGGTCCACTCGCATTCGGACAAGCTCGCAAGAGACACCCCTTTTGCATACGTGGACTCTTCTCATTGGACCGAGGCTGCTGACCAATCCGAAGCTCGCAGCTGACCAGTCCGAGCCTCGCCGAAGCAGCCACCTGGTCCGAGCCTCGCAGACGCGTGCCATCCCCTCCTCGGTTTGGATCTGAGCCTTCGGTCCTCGTCCCCTATAAATAGAAGGGTGCAAAACCTCCCGGGGGTATTTTGAAAACTTGTCATTTTAGCCCCTTTCTCCATATTTCTTTCATATTATCATCCCCCGAAGCCCAGTATCGATTATAAGCCCCGGAATACTCCACGAAGTGCCCGTGAAGCCCGAAAAATTTATCTTTTCGGTTTCGAAGCCCGACCTTTCGCAGAATCCGGTTTCTCAATAAAACTCTCGGTTTTATTAGAAACGATCGTTTTAGGAAACGAATTGTTGCCCGGTTTTCATTAAATCAAGTGAGTGTGTAGTTACTTTCACCTTACACATAGATATGAAGTATTTTACATAAAATACGTGTTGTGTGAATATATATTGTTTGTTTATTTGAGATGGGTGCTGAAGGATTGATTTATACATGTTTTTAAATAATTTAAACTATATATGTATTTTTATCTACAAAAAATGTTGGGTAAAACATGGGTAGATGAAATAGTGGGTATGATGAAAGATGAGTTGGATAAAGGAGATGATCAATAACATTGATCATGAGTTGAGGGTGAGTGGTGAAATTTGAGAGAATCACTTACCGAAAATGTTGGCCCCCGTCATTCAGCAGACTATGGATGACAACCATAGACTATTCTAGACAGTCTATGGAACACTAGCAGGCCCGCAACCTGTAGGTGTAATGAACTATATGTTCATTTGATGTACTCTAAAAACCCATTGACATGTATTGCAAGAGAGAATACCTGTAAATAATATTGTCGATAAATGAGAGCTATGGACTTAGCACATGTTGAATAAACCTTGGCAGCTATGGAATTAGTGCCCGTTGTATAAACCCCGGTTACGAGGTGACTTTGTGTCTATTCCTTAGGATGAATCCTTAGGAAGGAGGGATAGTTGATTCTTAGGGTAAACCCTTAAGAAATAAATAAAATAATGGGGTTTGGGGTAATTCGGTTGATTGATTGATGTTTAAACATAATAAATTTATGTATTGTGGGTTGAAAACCCTATATGCTCACCAGACTTCCAAGTCTGACCCACTCAGCTGTTTATATTACAGGTAGAGGACCCTGAGCATAGTCGGATGATGATGATGAGTGAATTTTGGATTATAGGCCAGTAGTTACAAATAACTGTCGTAAGGCTTATAATGTCTTGTTTATGCTTTTGATCTGTATCGGAACATGACATCCCGAGGTTTTGATATAAAAGGAAATGATATATTTCTTAAAGAAAGGTTTTGACAAACTTTTATCATATTTTGTTTTAGGGACCAATTCCGCAACATCTTTTATAAAGATTTCTCTGATTTGATTTTTAAAAGCATAAATTAAATCGGTCTTTTCTAGCCGATAAATTAGGGGATGTCACAGGTAGCCCCGGAATATCAAGAGAAAACCACCTTCACTTGTCCCTTTGACACATTTGCTTATAGGCATATGCCTTTTGGTCTTTGCAATGCACCCACAACATTTCAGAGATGCATGGTGAGCATTTTTTCTGAATATGCTGAAAACATCATCGAAGTTTTCATGGATGATTTCATAGTTTATGGAAACTCCTTTGATGAATGTTTGAGCAATTTAACAAAAATTATGCAAAGGTGCATTGACACAAATTTTGTGCTTAACTATGAAAAATGTCATTTCATGGTGGGCAAGGGATTGATTTTAGGTCATATAGTGTCCCAAAAAGGCTTGGAAGTTTACAAAGCCAAGATTGACATTATCAAAAGCCTCCCTTACCCAACAAATGTTCAGGAAGTTCGTTCATTTCTTGGTCATGCAAGTTTCTATCGGCGGTTCATAAAAGATTTCTCAAAAATTACAGTGTCGATGTGTCAACCAACTCCAAAAAGATGTTGAATTTGAGTTTACTCAACCATGCAAAGATGCTTTTGATCGTTTGAAGGTTTTACTCACTTCCGCTCCAATCATCCAACCACCTAATTAGGATCTCCTATTTTAGATCATGAACGACATGAGTAACACCACGGTTGGGGCGATGTTGGGACAAAAAGTAGATCGAGCTTATCATGTCATTTACTATGCATCCAAGACTTTGGATAACGCTCAAACCAACTACACCACAACAGAGGAGTTGTTAGCAGTTGTCTTTGCATTGGAGAAATTCCGGTAGTACCTCCTCGGGACCAAAGTGATTATCTATTTGTGTAACACCCAAAAATTCAAGCCAATTTAAAACTTTTTAAACAAACCAAAAACCATTAGTTATTACAAACTTGTTTTCAAAATGTATTATATCAGAGTATCCCAGAAACATAGTCATAAAAAGTGAGAAGCTGTACGATCACGCATTTGCCTTGCCACAATCCTCTGATGTACCTTGAAACAATAAACTGAAACGGTAAGCCCGAAAGCTTAGTGAGTTACCCCCAAAATACCGATACACATACAATCCACATAACCATGTCAACAATATTATAACATACAAACTGAACTAGCATGCAATGGGTCCACAACTTTACGAGCTGGATTACCCATGGGCCTTCAGTACGAGTCTGGAATGCCTATCGGGCCCTCAGCTCGTATCTGGAATGCCATCGAGCCCTCAGTACGAGTCCGGAATGCCTACCGGGCCCTCAACTTGTATCTGGAATGCTCTCGAGTCCTTAGTATGAGTCTGGAATGCCTTGCCTGGCCCTCAGCTCATATCTAGAATACTCTAGGGTTTGTTGGCTACCGCAAGGAAGCAAAACAACCTCAACCCATCCCACATAACATGTAACATATAACATAACTACTGATCATGCAATAATCATATAACATCATAAGTAGTCCTACAGATCTACCTAACTAGAATAACCACTAACATGCAACACTAACTCATACTCAACATCTAACACTGCTAGGATAACATATCCAATGGGCCAACCTTGGTGCATTAGACCCCTTAGTATAGTGAGGATAACTCACCTGATACTGCTGTAGTCCCACGGATATAACTCCAGCTGCTGGTTGACAGACTCTCGAACTGCTAACATCAAACAAAGCCCAATTAATAATTTGGTTCCAAGCCCAAGTCCAAATCACACTCCAAAGCCCAAAAGTCAAGTAATGGGCCAAAGCCCAACATATGGCCCAATTTTCCAAATTGGGCCCAGACCTCTACATGGTCTTTCCTTAAGGCCCATCCAATTATTCCAATCCAATTCCCATGGCCCAATCATCACATAATCATAAAGGTCCAATTATGGCCCATCTATGGCCCAATTTTCCAAATTGGGCCCAAGTCCTCACATGGGCCTTATCCTAAGCCCATCTAATCATTTTGGTCGATTAACTTGTTCTTGGGTAGCCCATCAATAGTTCAATTGCCACAGCTTAATATGAAGGCCCAACTCAAGGCCCGAGTGAGATTAGGCCTTTCACATGAAATGATGATTAGGGTTAAGTGTTTCTTACTTAACCCCGAAAGGACTTAATCCATTAAGTCTATTATTGTTAAGTTAGTTTGCCAATGCTTTTTAAGGTTTAATAATTAATTCTCGTGTGTGTCTCGAACGATTCAAACAATTAGAGTTTTATGCCGGTAGGGTTTTTTCCAAACCCTAATTACGGTTTACCAACCCAATACTAGCCCATTAGTCCATTGGTTGAGCTTCTATGTCACTTTGGGCCTTATTGGGCCCATTAGGGTTTTATTAGGTCCATTGGGGTGTCCTTGGGCCCACTAGGGTTTATTTTGGCCCATTAGGGTTTAGTAGTCAATTATCCAAACAACCAAACAAGGCACACCGCCACTCGACACGGCGGCTGGTGGTGGTTTGAGCTTTTCTTTTCATTATATCCACTATATTACAGTTTTACAATGCAATATCAAAAGCACACACACTGAGCTACACCCACACAACAATAAGATTACACACACACATATCCATGGCGGTCCTTGAGGCGACAGCCACCATGGCTGGTGGCCATGGTGGGTCTTTTCTTCAATATATGGCAGTAACAACTCGCAAGGCGTGCGATGCAACAGTAAACACACACAAGGACCCCGGAACCGCTACACCCCCCCACCAAACAGCTCTTATCGGTCTTTTAGGGAAAACGGAGCAGAAACGATAGCGAGTCATGGCGGTAGCAGCGACGACCGACGGCAGCGGCAACTTCTTTTGGTTCTGGTCTAGTAGCTACAACAGGAAAGGTGGTGACGCATCTCGGTGGTGATAGATCTCAACCAAACGGATGGAGAAAGAGGAGGAGAAGAAAAAGGATGACAGAGAGGTGACAGCAGCGCACCCAGCTTCGTCGGGGAGTTCTCGTTATCGACCGGAGCGGCGGTGGCACTTGGACTTCCACAGAAAAGGTGCAACGGCTGCGAGAGGTGAAAATCCGGCGACACCCGAAGGTCACCCGCAACCCCCATCGGTCTTCACTTGCGTTGGCAGCATCGGCAGCGGCATCAGACTCGACGGAGGGGGATAGAGAGGTTGAGATGATGGCGGCCGGAGGAGAAGAGAAGGTGGGGTGTCGGCTGAAGTGAGTGCCCGATTTTATTAGGGTTTCTGGAATGAAAGGGTTATAAACCCCGTCCATATTCAACCATTTTGCCATAAATACGCTTCCAGTCCCTCCTTCCCTAATTCTTTCAAATTAAGCCCCAAATTTTCAATCTAAACCCTCCCTCCTGAAAATCATTACATATCAAGACCAAAAATGTTACTAATCAGCCCCTCCCCTACAAAACCCTTTCATCTTGGGTCCATAATATACATTTTAACCCCCATTTCCAGATTTTAATACATTCGAGTCCCGATAACAACCACTCATATCAACTTACTATCACTTAAAAGGTAAATTAAAATAATATAAAATACATCTCGGGGTTTCACGACCATTATTATTTATATTATTCGTTTATTTATTTTATTAAATTAACAGGGTGTTATAATCTGGACCATGCAACTATAAAGCATTTACTACTCAAGAAAGATTCGAAGCCGAGGTTAATACGATGGATGTTGCTGTTGCAAGATTTCGGTATAGAAATCAAAGATAAGAGTGGGAAATAGAATTTGGTCGCGGATCATCTTAGTCATATTGTGCCACCCGTAGACACCACACCAATCCGTGACACATTCCCAGATGAGCATTTGTTCATTATCAAGGAAGCCCTGTGGTATGCGGACATTGTCAATTATTTGGTCACAAATTAGTTTCCCCCGGACTCCACACGTTGGCAAAAGAACAAAATCAAGAAAGAGGCCAAAAGGTATGTATGAGATGAGCCATATTTTTGGAAATATTGCGTAGACCAAATGATCCGAAGATCTGTTGAGCAAAAAGAGGTACAATCCATCCATAACATTTGTCATACCTATGCTTTTGGAGGTCATTTTGGACCGCAAAGGACAACTAGAAAAGTTCTAGAAAGCGGATTTTATTGGCCCACCATTTTTCATGATTCTTATGTGCTATGTGCACATTGTGATAGGTGCAAAAAATCCGGGTCCTTAAGTTCTAGGAATCAAATGCCCCTCACCCCCATCTTAGTTTGTAAGATATTTGATGTGTGGGGTGTTGAATTTATGGGACCATTTCCGCCCTCTTTTGGTTGTACATATATTTTGTTGGCGGCGGATTATGTGTCCAAATGGGTGGAGGCCAAAGCCACCCGTACTAATGATTCCAAAGTTTTTGTGGATTTTCAAAAAGCACAAATTTTCTCTCGGTTTGGCACTCCAAAAACTTGATAAGTGATTGTGGAACTCACTTTTGCAACCGAATGCTTGAAGCCGTTTTGAAGAAGTATGGGGTGACTCATAAAGTCTCAACAACATATCATCCCTAAACCAATGGGAAAGCAGAGGTTTCCAATAGGCAAATCAAAGAAATTTTGGAGAAAACGATCAATCCAAACCGTAAGGATTGGAGTATAAGGTTGGATGATGCGTTATGTGTTGGAATAGTGTCTAAGGCTATAACTATATTAGGCAAGTATTTGACCCGGTTGAGCATGGTCCTTTTGGGTTGCCTTGACCATAGCAACTTGACAGGATGATTTATAATGAGAGAAGGAATATTATTAATATATTGTAAGAATAATATAAGGAATAATAATATTATTATTTGATTAATATAAGTCATAAATTAATTAGGAATTAATTTGGTGACTTAAAAAGATTAATTAAATAAAGGGGTATAAACTGTCAACTGTTTGATAGTTGCACTTTGGGCTATATATCCTTTATGGATAAGGGATGGACGATTTCTTGGGCTAAGGATAGCCATAAAATCGTCCAAGGCTTATCATGGAAAGGATTTGGATTGCTTAGGCTTAAGTTATCCAATTAGGGTTTAAGGGTGAAACCCTAGGAGCCTTACTAGTATAAATAGACCCCAAGGGCTAAGGGATTTCGGGACTTATGCTTAGAGAAGAAACCCTGGCCGAATTTCTCTTTCCTCCTTTCTCTCAAATCATTCTTCTTGCTAGTTGGTGTTTGTAAGCCATTAGAGGAGTGACAATTTGACTCTAAAGCCTCAAGGACAACAAGATCAAGCAATTGATTCAAGGTAAACTTCTAATCTCTGATTTCATATAGTTATTATATTCTATTAGCCATTAGAAGTCTTGGATTCAATGTATGTTCAATTAGAGAAACCTAGATCCAAACATTAGGGTTGCATGTGTACATAGGAATGTTCATATGGACAAAACCCATTAGTGGTATCAGAACCTAGATTGGTTTATATTGAATTCATACTTTGATTGCTTGTTTGTTGTTGAAAAATCGTTTTTTTCCTCTGGCTGATGAACTCGGCGAGTCCCATGGTGGTACTCGGCGAGTAGGCTCAACTCGGCGAGTCCCATGGTGGTACTCGGCGAGTAGGCTCAACTCGGCGAGTCCATCTGGGTACTCGGCAAGTTCGAGCGTCAGAAAAAGGAAACTTCGGGATTTCTTGCTGTTTATCTTTGAGATACTTGCCTTAATCATATTAGATCAATATAAATCCGATTTTATGATATATATGAGTATATTCTTGACCTATTTGAAGATATTTATCAATTAATACAATATTTGTTTCCTTATGTGATAATTGATTAATTATTTTATTAAATTGGTAAATTGTTTTGCAAGAAATCATTAAATAAATCAAATATGGATAATTATGGAATTAATTGTTAATTAAGATTATTTGTTATTTGATCCTCTATGTTTTTAAAAGTTTAAAACTTGCCCTCAAGTTTTGAAATTTATGTTTTGTGATTAAAAGTTTAATTTAGACAATTTAAATTTCAAACCCTAGAATTTTACAAGTTTAAAATCCAAACCCTATACTAATATAATATTACAAGATTAATATATATATATATATATATATATATATATATATATATATATATATATATATATATATATATATATATGTATGTATAATCAAAATGCTAGTCTTACCGTTAGTAAGCCTCATTCACGAAGTCGGCCTATAAGGTGGGTATAAGGTTGCTGCCTATAAAATGGCGCTTAATGGGTGTACACTCACATCCACCGCTTGCTTGATCGGTGGAGGGTCGTTAGCCGAATGAGTAGGATAGGGCAATCTCATCTCTTCATTAAAAGTATAATATAAAATACAAAGTAACTACATGTTTTTCAAAAATTTCCCAATCTTAGTTACTTTAGGAAAAGTGAATTGATGCAATCCCATGAAATTACACTTTGCACCCTTACTAAGAAGTTAGTGGAGCGTGTGTGGTTTACCGGCACACTAATTGGTTCTAAGCAAAGGTGGAAAAGGGTGATTCATTGTTTATCATAGTTCGATGGAGTGTGTGTGGTTTACCGACACATCGAATAGGTGATCGTTACAATGAAGGCACCATGTAAATTTGCATGGTAATTCACACCCACTTTGTGATCCTCGGTATCCCAGTCACAAACGAGAGGGGCATATCGAGATTTAAACATGCCATTAAAAAGTTTTCAATGAATCTCATCCAAACCTAGGAATTCTCAATACATTTAGAACTTAAAGTTATGTGGTGGAGAATTAGTGAATCGTCATTCACTTACCTTTAAATTGTTTGCATGTTAGATTATGGCATCCCTTTTCTAATATGTAAATATTGTTGTTGGATCCTAGCCCTAATTTTTCTTATTGGGTGATAATTAGGGATTCATATTATAATCTATCTTTGTCCTTTCTATTTGTAGATGTCGAACGCAAACAACGCTGCTGCTAGTTCATTCATATTGATGAGCCTTTGTCAAAAGGTTACTTTCGATGGGACAAATTTTAGCGAATGGTTAAGATACATTCGCACAATTGCTCGCTATGAGGACAAGGAGTATGTCCTATATGAGAAGCTCGAGAAAATCAACCCAGAAATCACTACTCCGGTTGAAATGACCGCTTTTGAAACTCACGAGCGTGATGAAACGAAGGTACATTGCATCATGATAGCCACCATGAATGCCGAATTCCAAAAGTCCTATGAGGACATGTATCCGTATGAAATGCACCAAGACTTGTTGGAGAGATACCGCCAGAACGCGAGGCAAGAGTGTTACGAGATTTTCACTAACATGATTTCCGCTAAAATGGGTCATGGAGAATCTCTTACCGTGCACCTGCAAAAGATGCAAAGGTATGTCGATCGTCTTTGCAAGTTGAATGTTGACTTTGGGGAAGACTTGGCGATCGACATGGTGCTTCACTCTTTGCCTCCGTGTTACAATCAATTTAGGATGACCTACCACATGAATAAGGAAGAGGTCACCCTAAGCAAGCTCCAAGGTCTCCTTAGGGTTGCTGAAAGCAACCTAAAGGACAAGTCTGTTGCACCCACTCCCAATCCACCCGCTGCTCCTGTTTTGGCCATTGGGCAAGGAAGAGGAAAGAAGAGGAAGGCTCCGTCTAAGAACCACCGCAAGGGAAAGTCCCGAGATGGTTCCTTTTCTAGTGGGACCAAAGTTGATCCTACTAAACCCTGTCTTAACCCTAAGGAGGCAAAGTGCCATCATTGCCATAAAATAGGGCATTGGAAGAGAAGCTGCCCAGACTACCTGCAAGCCATAAGGGAAGGAAAGATGAAGCCATCTTTCGCAGGTATTTATACAATTAAATATAATGATTCATCTCATGCTAATTCTTGGGTCCTTGATACCGGTTGTGGTTACCATATTTGTTCCGATTTGCAGGGACTAAGAAGAAATAGGGATGTGGAGCATGGAAGAATAAATCTAATCATGGGGAACAGAAGATCGTCGCCTGTGACCAAGATTGGAGCGTATTCTTTAGTGCTTAGGAATGGTTTGTTTAGACAAGGTTTTAGATTTTCTTTTAATAATGAGAATGGTTCTATTCTTGCTTATATAAATGGTGAAGCTATACCATGTAATGGAATTTATGAAACTGTTATGATTGTAGATAACTTAGGAAATGATGTTTTATGCATGGATTCTTCCAATGGTGTGGATAGAGCATCCTTGTGGCATTGTCGTCTTGGACATGTCAACAAGAAGCACATAGCCCAACTCTAAAAGGATGGAGTGTTGGAGTCATTCGACCTTAGGGAAGATGACACATGCAAGTCTTGTTTACTTGGAAGATGACTAAGTCACCCTTCACAAGTACATGTGAAAGGGGTGAGGGTCTATTGGACCTAATACATACCGATGTATGTGGACCGTTTAGATCAACCATGAAGGATGGAAACCGCTTCTATGTGACTTTTACCGATGACTATAGTAGATATGGGTATATTTACTTAATCAAGCAAAAGTTGGAAACTTTTGAAAAAGTTCAAAGAGTTTAAGAATGAAGTGGAGAATCAATTGGGCAGGAAAATCAAGATGCTTCGATCCGATCAAGGAGGAGGGTACCTAAGTCTTGAATTCCACGACTATCTCAAGGAGTGTGGAATAGTTTCACAATTGACACCACCCAGGACACCACAGTTGAATGGTGTGGCAAAAAGGCGTAATCGAACCTTGTTAGACATGGTTTGCTCTATCATGAGTCGTGCTTCACTACCTATCTCTTTTTTGGGGTATGCCTTAGAGACTGCCGCCCATATCCTTAACCGAGTCCCTACTAAGAAGGTTGTCAAAACACCTCACGAGATGTGGACAGGGAAAGCTCCCTCGTTGGCACATATCAAGGTTTGGGGTTGCGAAGATTTCGTAAGACGAGATACTCACGACAAGCTCAAACCTCGTAGTGAGCGATGTATTTTAATCGGCTACCCGCATAAATCCTTTGGATATCTCTTCTATAGACCGAAGGACAATGTTGTCTTTGTTGCGAGGAGAGGAGTTTTTCGAGAGCGAGATCTCATAAGTCAAGGAGACAGTGGGAGGCAAATCGAGCTTGAAGAGATTCAAGAGTCGATAGATGAAGGAACCTCTACCGCTGGCACTCAACCCGAGGAGGAAACTCCGGTTGAACCGATTGACGAGTCCTTACCTCTTAGACGTTCCGAAAAAGTTAGAGTTCAACCCCAGTTTTATGGATTTCATATTACTACCGAAGGGGATACGTATATTAGTGATGGTACACTAATAAATCTAGATGAACCTAATAGCTATAAGGAAGCTATGGCAGGCCCGGAGTTTGCGAAATGGAAAGAGGCAATAGAAAACGAGATCCAGTCCATGTATGACAACCAAGTTTGGAATTTGGTTGATAATGTGCCCAGACATAAGACCGTTGGGTGCAAATGAATCTTCAAGAAGAAGACCGACGTGGATGGAAACGTACACACATATAAGGCGCGATTGGTTGCGAAGGGCTTTACTCAAACTCCCGGAGTTGACTATGATGAGACCTTCTCAACAGTTGCGAAGATTAAGTCTATTAGAGTGATGCTAGCTATTGCCGCATTTCATGATTATGAGATTTGGCAAATGGATGTAAAAACCGCTTTCTTTAACGGGAAGTTGGCTGAGGATGTTTACATGGCTCAGCCAGAGGGTTTTGTCGATCCGAAGCATCCGAATAGAGTGTGTAAGGTTGAGAAGTCCATTTATGGACTTAAGCAAGCGTCTCGTAGATGGAATCTTTGATTCGATGAGAAAGTCAAAGAGTTTGGATTTGTAGGAATCGAAGATGAATCATGTGTATATGTCAAAGCCAGTGGGAGTATAGTAAGCTTCCTCGTTCTGTATGTCGACGGCGTACTACTCATAGGAAACGACGTCCCTACTCTGCAGGAGGTTAAGTCCTGGCTCGGGAAGTGCTTCGCTATGAAGGACCTCGGAGAGGCTTCCTATATTTTAGGAATAAGGATAGTGAGAGAAAGAAGTAAGAGACTAATAGGACTTAGTCAGAACACTTACTTAGATAAGGTACTAAAACGTTTTAGTATGGAAAACTCGAAGAAGGGAGAATTACAGATACAAAGTAATGCCAATTTGAGTAATACTCAAAGTTCGAGTACTGAAGCTGAAATAGCAGAAATGAGCCGAGTACCATACGCTTCCGCAGTTGGCTCAATCATGTATGCTATGACTTGTACTCGCCCTAATGTAGCCTTTGTTTTGAGCATGGTTAGTAGATATCAAGGGAACCCTGACAGAGCCCATTGGATTTCGGTTAAGAATATCCTTAAGTACTTTCGGAGGACGAAGGAATGGTTCTTAGTCCTCGGAGGGAGTGATGACTTGAAGGTACGAGGGTATAGTGACGCCAGCTTTCAGACCGACATGGACAACTACCGTTCGCAGTTGGGCTGGGTATTTACCCTGAATGGAGGAGCAGTAACTTGGAAAAGTTCCAAGCAGGAAACCGTAGCTAATTCAACATGCGAATCAGAGTACATTTCAGCGAGCGAAGCGTCGAAGGAGGCAATATGGTTAAAGAACTTCATCGGTGATCTTGGAGTTTTACCCGCCATAAAGGAGCCCATGGAGATTTTCTGTGATAATGAAGGAGCGGTTGCCCTGACCAAGGAACCGAGGGATCATGGTATATCTAGACATATCGACAGAAAATATCACTTTATTAGACATCGTGTAGAAGAAGGACAACTCGTAGTGAAGAGGATATCATCAGAAGATAACCCAGCAGATCCGCTTACGAAGGGACTGAGTAGGGTTAAGCACTTGCAGCATGCTAGGAGTATTGGGCTGAATGATGATATTAGTATAGATTAGATAATAGTAGAAACGTGTAATAGATAAATGTAATTAACATTTGATGATTAAATAAAAGAGTATTATTTATGAGTAATGTTACTGTCTTATGTTAATTGTTTAACTATTGTTTCATTTTGCATGTTTTGACTTCCAGAATAATTGAGTTTATTAAGAATAATCGAATTGTTCAAATTGTCCACAATCGTTCATATGTTGGAAGTAGGTATGAATGAAGATTGTCATGAATTGGTGTGTAGATTGTCTAAATGGTATTAGACATAGCAAAAGTTTGCTGCAACGTTCATGAGTGCTTATGAACTAGTTTTGAGCATTGGAACAAACCCGCGCTTGCTGGAATCACCTTATGGAATGTGATAAAAGGGGTGATCGCAAGACGATAATATCATATAGTCTTAAAACCAAGATATATGGTTTGTTATTTATTGATTGGTTGTACATTGATAATGCGAAAACGCATCAGTAACTTGATGTTATAAAACACATTGTTGTGTATGGCTGATTAATGAATAAGTAAATGCATATAAGTCGAAGTTTATCTATTACTTTTATCCCAAGAGGGTAAAAGCGATATCTCGGCCGCTCGATGATTTGATTTGACTTATGTGCCGGGTCCGGTCACAACTGAATTGATGTGTTCGATTAAGTTCTATGTCAAATGAATCGGAGATCAAGAAACCAAATGCTAGACAAATTGTTCCATAGAATTGTCAGCATGATGTCTAAACAGAGGACTGTACGATCCCTTATCTAAAGGACAAGATTGATTAGATCAGAGTTTGACAACGTCTTTGAGAGCTACGATTGCTAATCGGAATATACTTGTATATATAGTTACTAGACTTATCCAAGTGGGAGACTGTTGGAATAGTGTCTAAGGCTATAACTATATTAGGCAAGTATTTGACCCAGTTAAGCATGGTCCTTTTGGGTTGCCTTCACCATAGCAACTTGACAGGATGATTTATAATGAGAGAAGGAATATTATTAATATATTGTAAGAATAATATAAGGAATAATAATATTATTATTTGATTAATATAAGTCATAAATTAATTAGGAATTAATTTGGTGACTTAAAGAGATTAATTAAATAAAGGGGTATAAACTGTCAATTGTTTGATAGTTGCACTTTGGGCTATATATCCTTTATGGATAAGGGGTGGACGATTTCTTGGGCTAAGGATAGCCATAAAATCGTCCAAGGCTTATCATGGAAAGGATTTGGATTGCTTAGGGCTTAAGTTATCCAATTAGGGTTTAAGGGTGAAACCCTAGGAGCCTTACTAGTATAAATAGACCCCAAGGGCTAAGGGATTTTGGGACTTATGCTTAGAGAAGAAACCCTGGCCGAATTTCTCTTTCCTCCTTTCTCTCAAATCATTCTTTTTGCTAGTTGGTGTTTGTAAGCCATTAGAGGAGTGACAATTGTGACTCTAAAGCCTCAAGGACAATAAGATCAAGCAAGTGATTCAAGGTAAACTTCTAATCTCTGATTTCATATAGTTATTATATTCTATTAGCCATTAGAAGTCTTGGATTCAATGTATGTTCAATTAGAGAAACCTAGATCCAAACATTAGGGTTGCATGTGCACATAGGAATGTTCATATGGACAAAACCCATCATTATGGGCATACCACAGTGCTTTCAAAACCCCCATTGGTATGTCCCCATACCGGCTAGTGTTTGGGAAACCATGTCGCCTTCCGGTTGAACACTTGAACTTGAACACAAAGCCTTTTTGGCTGTGAAGAAATTCAGTTTGAATGAAGATGAAGCGGGCAGCAAAAGGAAGTTGGACATTCAAGAATTGGAAGAGATCAGAAATGATGCTTATGAAAGTGCAATGATCTACAAAGAGAAGACCAAAGCATATCATGACAAGATGATTTCCCGAAAAACCTTCACAAAAGGCCAAAAAGTGTTGCTTTACCACTTAAGATTCAAGTTGATACCCGGGAAACTATGATCAAGATGGGTTGGTCCTTTTGTGGTCACAAATGTCTTTGACCATGGTGCAGTGGAAATCACAAGCCAACAAACCGGGAAGATTTTCAAAGTAAATGGCCATAAAATGAAACCGTATTATGAAGGGTTCCAAGTGAAGAACGAAGATATGAAAGTTGTTGAGAGCCCCACATATCAAGAATAAAATATATTCAGGGGCCAACTCGAGCCAACAACATGAAAAAACGGGCGGCTAACCGTGAGGCAACCCGGGGGTATTTTTGTCATTTCCTTTATTTCACATTTTCTCATCATATTTTCTTAATTTTAAAGTTTTAAAGTTTTCAAGTTGTTTTTCATGTTAAAAGAGGTTAAAAAATCATTTTCTGGGCAGTAGCGGATTAGCGGGTTGCAATTTGAAAAAATGAAAAATCAATTTTTTTTGTCCTTATCAGAGATTTACACGGTCATGTAAACTTGTGCCTATAGTTTACACGACCCGTGTAAACGTTCAGACCAACACAGATCAGACGCAGAATTTACACGGCCGTGGAAATTTCACCCTTGTGTTTACACGACTCGTGTAAACGTAAAAACAGAGCTGGGCGTTTTTAGGCTTAAAACTTGAATTTTTTTGGCTCATTCTTTTCATAAATCTTGTGATTCCTCTTCTCTCCTTACTGCCCCCTTCGAAAAACACCTCAAAAACATCCATCTTCCTCAATTTTGCTCCAAAAATCAAGCTCCAAGGTATGAAATTATTCTCTTTTCTTCATCTTATTTGTCTTACATCTCAAATTCACCCTCTAATGGCCGATTTTGGGGGTTTTGAGCAAATCCTAGAATTTTAAGTCTCCAAATTTGGAGCTAAGCTTTGTAATTTCTTGTAGAATAAGTCTGGGGAAGCATTGGACATCACCCTAACACGATTCATAAGCACACTTTGGTATAATTGTTCCAAACTCTTTTCTTTGTGCATATAGTTAGAACCCCGATTTTTTGGGGTGATTTTTGGTGGTATTGCTAGTTTTTGTGCATAATTTAGAGTTCAAAGTTGTCCTACATTGTGTGAAAACTTTGTTGAATTCATTGGACAATGGCTTCCCGTGGAAAAAGGGCTAGAATTGGGACCTCAAATATGGGTGGTCAAGAGACTCATGAGGAACAAGACCAAGGTCTCATGGAAAACCTTTATGAATTTGGCCTTATTGTTAAGACTAATTCACAAGAAATTTTGTACTCAAGCCTTATTCGAAGGGTAAAAGGGGCCCAAAATTTTGTGGATATCCAAGACCTTAAGGACTTTCACATTTACATGGGAGTCCACAAACTCTTGAAGAACATAGGTTGGGAAGGTCTCTTGAATCTCCACGCGATAAGCTACCAAACGCCCATGTTGGAACTCTTGTCCTCAATCACCTTTGATTACCAAACACACATCATCACCTTTCGTCTACTCAACCAATCACACCGGATTCATGCTGACATCCTTTGTGATATTATTGGTGCTCCAAAAGCAATAAGGGATGTGCATACGACAAAGGGTAGAAAAATGTCATATTTGAGCAAAGTTGCGAAAGATTTTGGACAAGCATCTCTTGTGAAGACGAGTTTCAATCAGGCATGACAAAGACTTCTAGTATCATACACCCGGTCCTTAAGGTCACATACCGGATCATTGCTTCTCTCTTGTTCCCTCAAGAAGAGATTAGCAAAGCAAACAAGAAGGAATTAGAAGTCCTATGGTGCATGATCCATAAGCCCGAGGAAGTTCCTCATTTTGGGTGTTGGGTAATCCAAAAAATGCTTAGAAACTCCATGAGCAATGGTGGCCAGCTTCACTATGGAGGAATGGTCTCAATTATAGCTGAATATATTGCTCTCCACCTACCCAACAACCCCACTGATATAATTCTGGGCCGCACTCGTTTATCTATTGATATTATGGAGACTATGCACCTCTTTCACCGCCATCCTAACGAGGATGTTCATTGGATCGTAGATGGTAAAGAGTATCTACGTATTGAAAGCCGAAATAAGAAGATACTCGCTTTGGCCAATGACATCCCATCTACAGGTTTCCTGAAAAGTTTGGGGTTCGAGCTCCGGTACCGATTTGGGATCAGGTTGGGTTTCCTGGACAAATTCGACTTCTGGTTTGGGAACATATTTGCGGAGGGGGGAAATATTTGAAACATGGTTGGGATAAGAGGTTGCATCATGTAATTGGTGTGATATTTTTTGTAGTACAATTGTTGAGGTTGGGCTTGGGGTCGGGGCGAAATCGTAGACAGATCAATTTGTTGTTGGTAAACCGATGACTCCAACAGACGGACATTTGCACGCGATTTTCTACGAGTGGTAAATTGAAGGTTGTTTGAATTCATTTTTGAAGTACAAGGTTTAAAATGTGTTATGAATTGAAAATGGTTTGTGTGTGAAAAAATATGATAAATAGTTGTGTATATATAACTTTATTGAAAAAAAATAATAAAAAAAATCAGATTTTCCAGTTGTTTGCCAACGACAAAAAACGGTAAAAAGAGTTTGAATTGAGTGTAGTGAAACTATCTCGTGCGAGA
Organism: Lactuca sativa; assembly: GCF_002870075.4. NCBI lineage: Eukaryota > Viridiplantae > Streptophyta > Magnoliopsida > Asterales > Asteraceae > Lactuca > Lactuca sativa. Next base: position 12,027,323 of record NC_056623.2, read on the forward strand.
CATAAGCCGTAGTTTTTTTGATGGGTAAGAGTGGTGTTTACCTCACACTACAACGACACATCACATACCGTGGTATGTGACATGTAGCATACCGAGGGACCTTACATCATGTTTGTCTAAAATAAACCATTTAAGTCATTTAATTTGACTGCACCATACATAAAATTGAAATATAAATATTTGATTGATAGTAGTTTACTCAAATCTTTAAATAAATAAATAAATAAATAAATACATAACGTTACCTAAGTTTCAAAGTACAATAGAAAATGTTATATATTGCAAAAAGAGAAGATCAAGCTTTGAGAATGATGGATATTTTCTATTTTGAAAATGATAAAGTGTAGTTTCTATCTTATACTTGACGCTAATTTGACTAAAAACACTTTTATCATTTTATCCTTGAAAACATATTGTTACATGACAACTAAAAGTTCTCGAAAAGATTAAAATAGTTCAACATTCAAAGAACATAAGAATGGTGAAAGTGGCCATTCCACTTGCATAATGTCACAAAATTTTGTTAAGTTCATATCTAAAGTGAGTTTAGGTCTCCCGTTAAAACAATTGTTGATTTTTTTTTTAAACCGGAGAGGCATGATTTATAAAAAAAAAACAAAACAAAAAGAAACACGTTTAATAAGGAGCTAAATGCAGACACAAGTATATTAAGTTACAAATGGTATGATGAGCAACACCAATTTTCCCAATTACACCCGTTCCAAATCTCCATTCTTAATAAACAAAACCATATTATACGCGTCAATCATCTCAATGCATCTTTAGTCAAATGTAAAATTACCCTTCTACCCTTATTTTTTAAATATCAGAGAAAACCTACGATCTACCCTTATTTTTTAAATATCAGAGAAAACCTACGATTTTAAATGATATGCATGAAATATGGAAACGGAAATTAGATATGGAAATATGGAAATTCTGAATTTTCAATATGGAATATATGGATGGTTATCGAATTGAATATGAAATCCATATGATATCGAATTGAATTGAATATGGAAATTAGATATGCTCAATTTATCTCAATACATACAATATGTTTCATTCTTTATAGCATCGTCTTTCCAGCAATTAAGCATCATCGACACTTCAGTTATCGCATATTCAATCAGCGACTTTGAATCCTTCGGTAATCGACACTTCAGAAACTTCAATCATTCGGTAAGTTTCTGCTTCTCAATTTTGCTTCTCAATGTGTATCTGTATGCTCCCGCTTCTCAATGTGTATCTGTAAGCTTCTGCAATTCACTCCCACTTTGAAAATCCATAAATTGCAGTCATGGTAATGTTTTTCAGTTAAGTGTCAGCAAGATTATGGTTGTGGACTGTTCACTTATAAACTTTAGATCGATCCATCTCAGTTTTTATATGATTATGATTTGGCTTATAAGTTTCTACTGGTTTTCGCTTTCATATATATTTCTATTCAAATTCATATAATTCTCAGCGCACTTTGATTGTTCTTTCATTCGTTTTTCCCTTCTTGCTATTGGTTTTTTTGCTGCTGTCGAAGCTTCCTTCTTCTCCTTTTTGTTCTGGTATATGATACAATTAGAACTCAACAAATCCTGGCTTTTTTTTTTTGTTGATGTCGATTTTTTTTGTGCTATCTAGACTAGAAACAACAGCTTCATTCAAGGTATCACAAATCTTGCCTTTATTTTCCCCTTTGTTTGTTGTTGTTTTTTTTAGCTGCTGATCTCGAATTCCCTTTGTTTTTGCTGATGTCCCCTTAACCTAAACATAGATACTTTTCACCCCTTGCTGTCGATTTTTTTTTGAGACTCATTGTTATTAGCTTCATGTTTTAGTGCTAGGAAAGAATGGAAGATGATCTAATCTGATCTGAATTGGAACTGACTTAGCTGTCATTGATACTAACTTTAGTTGGAACTCAAGAAAATGATCTGAATTTTGTGTTGCTGTCCATTTTTTTTCAATTGTATATGTGTTTGTACTTCATTTATCAAGACCCTAGATATAAAAGGAAGTCATTTTTGGTAATTTTACACTTATAACCTGTCTTTTTTTTTTGTCAAACACTAAAACTGATTTATCATCTTATAATGTTTTAACACCGGATAAGCTTAACCAAACATTTTTTTTAAAATTCCGTTTACTATCTGTGTGAATGTGTGTGTTTGGTAGATGTGTGTGCACAATGAACTGTCCATCTTAGAATTTCATATTGCCATCATTTTGTTACAAACAAATCATCTAAATTTGTAAATGAATAGATGTTTGAAAATCATTAATTAATATTATGCCTTTGAAGTATCAATATAAGTTAAGCAGGAACTATCCTTGCAAGTGAGTAAATTTTTCTGAAAATTTACTATAATACCCTTTTGGCTGTAAATTGCATTATAGTAACATTTCCTTACTTTAATGTGATATGAGTTTCCTACAGTGTACTGTGAACCCTATCTTGTATATGAACATATCTATTTCTCCAGTGTATTAGTTTCACACTATTCTTATTTAAGCATTGTATTTTATAAGTACAATGCCATAATTTAGTTTTAGTTTCCAAATTAATCCGTAACATAATCTAATTATGACTTTTTTATTTCTATTATGTGTAACTGAAAGATGAAGTTGACTAATGAATGTACTTTCATTTTACTTTTTACAAATATTTTGGTTAAACATCAACTATTCCTACAAATGAGTAAAATTTTCTAAAAATTACCATAATAACCTTTTGGTTCTAAATTGCATTAGAATTTAATTTCTTGACTTTGATGTGATATGATTTTGCTGCTTACCCTATTGTAAACTCTAAAAGTAAAAGTATCCATTTGGAACCTGCTACCAAGGTAAGATTTTACATATGATGTTCAATTGGTTGTCTCTACTTTAAAAGTACATTGCTATAATTTATGCAAATGGTTATTGTTACTATTATCTAAAGTACATCGACTTTAATGATTTTTTGCTATAATATAGGAAAAAGTTGGAATTTTCTTTAGATTGTGTAATTTTATATACTTTTTTACAAATTTATATTAATATTAATTTTAAATAATCAATACAAATAATGCCAAAAAACTTGACTCTTATTAATAATATAAATTTGTTTTTAAACTTTTTACCCGTGGTTTCCACGGGTGGTAACCTAGTTTAAACCATACAAACAACAAGAAAATTACATTATCCACAACTTTAATAGGGGAAGACGATACTCCATTGAACACTTTGTTGTTTCTCACCAACCATAAGCTTTATATTAGCTAATAACATGTTGCTAGAAGAAACTTTTCTTTTTAGACGGTTCCCTTAATTTGTTGTGCAGTTAATGATATTGTTCACATTATAGAAAGATTCATAAGGGATGTCACACCACTTGAATATTCGTCCCCGAGCCTTGTTTGAAAAAGGACAAGCGACATGATATGGTCCACAAAGTTGATTCCAGTGGGGTAAAGTCTACAATTAGTTGAAGAAATATGTATTCCCCTATCTCTTGAGTAACCACTGAGGGTATTCTTATAATTCTTTCTCTTTATATAAAACATGAAACTTTCAATGGAACATATTTGATCCATTTAAGATCACGACCCGTGAATTCGATTTAGGAATCGATTAATCTTCACATCAAGTCTGTTGTGTAACGTCCATCAGGTGAATGATTAAAACGATGACGATCTTAGTGAGGGTCGATGTTTACCAAAGCAAGAACAATGAGAGCTAGGTCAAATTAAGGATATTTTACATACTACAAGAGTTATTCTTCCAATCCCATGAACAACATGTCACACAAAAGCGATCGAAAATGAGGTTGTTTTTGTCTTCTCGAGGGTATACAACACTGGGAAAACGAGATTATAACTTGAATGTGCTAATCTAATTGTCCTTCTAGAAAAGAGTAGTATCCCAATACCTACCATGTGTAAGAAAAAAAATTCATTATTATTGATCCCTATTTTGTCAAGAGCACTCGACACTTTTGCTATGTTACTCTACACTCATGATATTTACTTTTTCGCCAAATACCATACATGTTTCTTTTCCATCTTATAAATTTTATAAATAACCCGACACGAAAGGGAGGTTTTTTAATTTTGAGACGCTATTACCACTTCAGAAACATTGCTTCATTTTGGGCTTCAAGGGACCCAACACCGAGATCCGCATCAACCTTAGGCAATACTGGGTGAATCGAAGAAAAAAAGTTTCAACCATCATTTTCATCATACATGATAAAAAAATTCATTATATGAAGATTTCCTATTTTATAACCTGAAACATAAACTAGTAAGCTGTTTGGCAAGATCGAAAATTTTATGAGGTCTGAATTTATAAAAGGATATAAATTTTAACATGTTGTTTGGTTGGACGTCTGAATTGTTGTGCTAAATGATACATGTAATTTTTTTTTGTTGAATTCAATGCTTATGTTTTATAAAATAATTGAACCAACTTTTTGAAGAATTTTTAAAAATATAAACACCATACAAAATGTAAATTAAACATAAATCCAACATTGAAATGAATTTATGGAATTTAAAATAAAATCAATCAAACTTATAATAGAGATATGAAAACATGAACATACCTAATAACGATATTCATTAGTGGAGTATAACATGTTTTTCTACAATTATGAACTACTAATATTGTATACATGAAGAGAAATGAATGACTTGTACTTCTATGAATCTTTTATGTTTTAGAAAACTTATTATTGCATCTAACATTTAACATCAATAATCAAGTTATATTCCAAAATACTTATATTTAAATCAACACTTAAGGAGATCGTTCAACTAAATAACACAACACTTAAAGAAATTGAAGATTATGTAGCTATTAATTAGACTTGTATCTATATATGCATTGATGCTTCATAATTTGTTACAAACTCTTAATTCATCCAGCTTAAGTCTGTTCCAAATGTTTTGTAATTGCTCAACATCATGATCCAAATCCTTAACCAAAGCATGATTCATCTTCCACCACTTACATATTCTCCGTCAGTCCACCACCACTACATCAATCATAGAGCATCGTCATTGAACACCAACCAACACTACCATCAATGAATGTACAAACCAGTTACTATTTTTTTTGGCATGTAATAATTTTTCTCCTAATCAAACCCTAATAAAACCTCATGTAATCAAGGGCTTAATGCATTTGAATTAAAGATTTGAGAAACATTTAATTCAGATACACTATCCCATATGACTCAATAAGTGGTTACTTCACAATTCATATATTAAATTAAGAGTAAACCAAACCCTTTGAATACATACCTCTTGTTAAGAGACATTAAAATGCTACCAAACATGATATTTTTAAAACGACTAATGTTTTCAGCCTTTTTATAAGTCATGTTTTCATCCTTTTAAAACGATTTATGTTTTCAGCCTTTCTAAAACTTATGACGTATAAAGAGGAAAATAATAATACTCACATTAAAACCTAACCCTTATAAAATATTTGGTTGAAAATAAATGAAATTAATCTATGGACGTGTTTAGAAGAAAAAGTTGGTTGACATCACCGAGTGCAAACTTATAAACTTTGGGGGTATTTTTGCAAGTCTTCTTTTCTTGGAGAGAACGATACATTTGAGCATCCTCTTCAATTGAAGAAGACCTAAACACTCGGGTGGGTTTTCATCTTCATTGGAGCAATTGTTTGGAGTAGCCATTGCAGGACAAGGTATGGAGACATTCTTCATCTCTCGTGCTTTGTATATCTTCGTAGCTCTCACTCTTTTTTGTTTCCATTTATCCTTTTCTTTTCACTGCTACCCGGCCACCAACACTTGAAGATCCCTAATTATTAAATTCTTTCTTCAGTACGTCGCCTTCAAAATTTCTCTTTGCTCTTATAAACTTTTGTTTTTGATCAATTTTGTTATTGTTTTCCATGAACGTTTCCGTTTGATCTTGGGTTCGTAATATTCTTTCATCAAATAGAAGCAAAATCCAAGTGCCGTGTATACTTGATTTAATGATTCCCTGTCTTTGGTTGATCGCTTTTAACTGGTTTTTGATTCCTTTCTTATTTGTATCCCCGAATTTCTACTTTCATTTGTTTTAACAGGAAGAAGATTAGGAACAGAAGAACGTGTTTCAGGCAAATCAGTTTTAGGTATCATTTTTGGACTTGATTTCCGTACTTCAGTATCATCTAAAGATATCGGATCTCATGTTTATGTGTTTTGCTATGTTTAGATTTCTTCAGCATACATTTAGTCTCTTGAAACTTGAGCATTCCTCTAATAGTCTCTGCTCTGATATTATACCTTGTGTAATAGTTACAACATGCTTCTACACAAGAGGACAGTAGATGAGTGTAGTATTAATGAGTCTGGATATCTTGCTGTTCAAGTATCTCATGTTAAGTATAAGATTAGGGGTGACAATTTCTACCCATCACACATCATAAAATGATATGCACAAACAGATTAAATATCCAAACTAACAGAACCTAAATATTCCAAAATGATCAAACTATCAGCAACTCATAGTCAATAACAAACAAATTGAAATAATGCTTTTACACCTTAAATGTACTTGATAGTTGATACATACAAACTAATCTGTTACTTTCATGGCCAAATAAAAAAAAATCATTTATTTGCACTTGATAGTAATCTGTATCTGTCTTATATTACTTGGTTTGATCATTTTTCTACGATTTGTAATTGTGCAGGTGATGGATTCTTTATTGAGCTCTGAAGGAGATTCACAGAGGACACAGTATGCACTCTTTTATCTCCATCATCTAAAATATGTGGTGTAACATGTAGTAGGATTTTAGATCCAAAGTTAGTTAAAAAACATGATACAGAAACTAGGTTTTGAATAATAAATCTTTACTTTTGGCTCTAGAGTTAAAGCGTATCAATTTTGACAGCAAGCATTTGTTGATTGTTGGTTTTTGAAACAGGTACCCATACGTAACAGGTACATCTGTGATTGGAATCAAATACAAGGATGGTGTTCTCATGGCTGCTGACATGGGAGGTTAGATGATTTCTCTAACCTTTGACTATTTTTAATATTTGAAGTGTTGATTTTTTTCAAAGTACATTGGTATATAATAATTGGTAATACATTTGACAGGGTCATATGGATCCACTATTCGCTATAAGAGTGTGGAGCGAATAAAGCAAATTGGCAAACATTCTCTTCTTGGTGCAAGCGGTGAAATCAGTGATTTCCAGGAAATTCTAAAATACCTTGATGACCTCATGTAAGTACAACAATACTTGAAACAAAAAGGGTCTGTTTTGAATATTATTAGTAAGTTTTTAACTATACTTAATAATAATAATAATAATAATAATAATACATTACAGATTGAATGACAAGATGTGGGATGATGGGAACTCACTTGGACCTAAAGAGGTCCACAATTACCTTACTCGGGTCATGTACAATCGCCGCAACAAGTTTGACCCTTTATGGAATTCCCTTATAATCGGTGGAGTCAAAAACGGCCATAAATATCTAGGATCGGTATATACCTTTTTGCAACATTTTTTAAAAAAAAAAAAAAAAAAAAAATCTTTATTGATATAAATCCATAAAAGTATTTATTATTTATATGTTGTTAGGTGAGCATGATTGGTGTACATTTTGAGGACGATCATGTTGCAACTGGATTTGGGAATCATCTGGCGCGCCCAATTCTTCGTGAGGAATGGAGGGAGGATTTGACTTTTGAGGAGGGTGTTAAATTGTTGGAGAAATGCATGCGTAATCTTCTTTATCGCGACAGATCTGCTGTCAACAAGCTTCAGGTCTTTTTTTAATTTATTTATTTTAATGAAAACTTTGTAAGTAGAAAATTTGGTGATGATAAATTACACTGTGTTGATATTTGAAAACACAGATAGCAAAGATTACGGATGAAGGTATGACCATCTCCCAGCCCTACTCTTTGAAGACTTTCTGGAATTTTGCTGCTTTTGAGAATCCTACTGTTGGAGCTGAGGGGTCATGGTAGGCATTTGAATTTTCAAATTCCAACTACTACCCAAAAAACTTATCTTACCTTGGCTTGATGGATGTTTTTTTTTTTTTTTTTTATATTAAATGTTCTCAAATATTGTTATGTGATACTATTAAACTTCTGTGTTACTGGTTTTAGATTTTCAAGTTCCGGTAGATGGACTTGATCCTTGTGTTTAACTTTAGTTTCAATCTGTTTGGATCTCTGATTACCTGTTTGCATTAAAAACAATTATATTTTCTCACTTTATCAGTTTAACAACTCAGAATTTATTTCTAATTTAAGCACAAAACTTTGCATTTCTTTTTAAAAATACAATCCTACATGGTATATAAGTTTAACAGGTACCCATAACATTTTGAATTATAGTGTAATTCTGAACGATCAAATTGAAAAGTAACTACCACAATGATTTTCTTTTTATAAATTCTCTAATTTTTTTTATAACTTCTATTTTTATATGAATCAAACTAAATTTTAGCTTTTCATTAATTTTCAACAAGTTGATAACGTTTGTAGAAGGTTAATTCTATATGTATTCCTTCATTTGTAGAAGGTGAATGTGTGTGTATCCATGATTTGATAATTTATGAGTGGGGGTATATATCATAGCATCCTTGTAGAATTCCACCAAACAAGTTCCATCCAATACTGTATAGACATCGACTACCTCAATATGATGAATTACAGAAAGAAATAAAGAATGTTGCAACTCATAAGGGGAAAAACAATACTTTTTCCAATTATATATATAATAATAAGAACATTGATTTTAACGATCAAACATTTGCCTGTTCTAGTTGAACTTGAACATTGTCGTCTCCATTCAAAGCCTCATAATCACCAAGATAGTTTTCAAGGAAATCAGCCAAACTTGATTTATCAATATTCTCATGGTGATACGACTTACAGACAAGATAAAGAATCGTCTGAACAACAAGCCCAAAAAGAAACAACATCAAAACCACCACCAAACACAAAACCCCAAACCCTAATCTCCTCCAAACTCCCACTCCCAACTCTCCACCATTCACAACAAATACTTCAAACACAATTTGCATTGCAAAAAAAGATAAAACCAACTTTGAAACAACAATAATCGCCACCCATCGTTTCCCTTTAATCAAGTCCATGCTTTTCATCATAGCTCTAACCCCATAACAACTTTCCAAAACCGAAACAACACATGCCATTTGCCAGATAATGCTCATGTAAGCAAACCCAACAAAGTATAAAACCAACATAACATGAAACACCACCACACCAAATGTGTTATCAGGGAAATGAACCATGTAGAAAACTAGTATCAGAATAGCAAGCATGTTATAAACAAAGAAAACCACAAACGCACATAAGAAAGTGACAACAAGTCTCTTCCAAACCTTTGGGACAATGCTAGTGACAGTGGTGAATGTGAGATTATAATTACGTGTAGTGTAAATGGAAGCAGTTGTGTAGACGACTGCTGAAGTTGAGAGGAGTGAAAAGACGATGAGAAAGGTGAAGTAGGTGGCTTTAAGTAGCCAGTATGTGATCCATTCAGATCTTAGTGCGTCAGAAAGTTTATTGTACCTTAGGGTTCCGGGTCGGGTTATGTGTTTTTGGAAATCTGTGTGGATTATTTTTCTTGAAATTATATTAGAGACTTCCATGTGAGCTAGAAAGATAAAGGCTAAGGGGAGGATGAAGGTTAGGGTGATTTGAGTGAAGATTTTTCTCCATGAGACGATGGTTTTAATGGTTTCTTTGTAGATGCCTAAGAGACCTAAGAACTGCATTTCTTCTTGTGGTTTATCCATGTTAATTAAGTTGGCTATAGATTTCTTGAATGAGAAAGTGGAGATGGATCGAGAGGAGTTTGGTTTCAAATGTAAGGGATATGTATGATTATTTTCAGACTTGTTTTGCTTATTTAATTATAGAGATTATGAGATAATATTTTTGTTTGTTTTATAAAAACTATGTTTGTATCTTAGGTAATGGTGTTGGAAAGCCATGTCTTTTTATTTTATTAAACGTATCTATTATCGAAGGGAATATATATATGCATGCCTGCACGGCTGCACGGCTACAAGAGTAAATTTACCGTTTGCTAACTTTGTTACTAGAATATTTAATATTTTTGTATTAATTAAAAAACTATTGTAGTAAAAAGAAGTAAAAAAACGTCTTGCATTTTCAGAAAACTGAATTTGTAACCATGATATGTTTTTGTTTTTCAAGCATATACTTTTTGTGGAGTTTTACGTACAAAATATCAAATCCATTCTAGAAAAGTAAAATATCAAATAGGCACACAAACAACATGAAATTTTCTTATCTCCACACGTTCGAGGAAGCCATTTGAACACAAAGGTCTCGTTTTGAGGGAAAGAATAATAATCACTTCTAGTTTTAATAAAGCACCGTTTATTCTCATTAAATTTGAATATCAACGGCAAAAGAAGAAAGGATAAAAAATCCGACCTGCCGGATTCGAACCAGCGACCTAAGGATAACAGCGAACAACTACAGTCCTCCGCTCTACCAACTGAGCTAAGGTCGGTTACATTTAAATGTTCGTCAAAATATTTATTATTTAATAAGTTGTACACGCATATTTCGTCAAAACAAATTAATATCATTATTCATGGAACTGACACACAATAACAACTTTTATTTATTAATAAACCGAAGAGATTACATTAAGCAGCGGTTACGGCGATATTCATCCCAGACTGACAATGACCAGCGATGCTACATATGAAAAAATTTACGCCTTTAGAGAGCTTCAGACGGTCCTTTCCACTGTTGTACACTTTCGCACCTGCCGAAGCTGTGCAACCATTATAACCTCCTTTGTTCACCACCACCACGTTATGGATCGTTGAATCATAGTTAAAGACTGCATTATTTATCAACTTATATTTATGTTCCAATATACAACATACATATACATATAAAATATATAATTATTTGTGGTGAATAAAATTGTATTTTAAAAGAAACTTTTTCATGGTTTTATGGAGAGTGAAAAGGAAACTTACCGAGGGTATCGCCTGCTTTGAACCGCTTTCCTTTGGTCCAAGTATTGGAGCCGAAGGACCAACCATTAGAGTCTCCAACCGTATAAACCGCACCATCCACTGGTCCAATGGATTGAACCATGAGCCACACCATTGTCACCAAAACGACCATGGTGGTTCGACTTGCACTGCCTCTTCCCTCACATTGGGCCATTTTTCCTTCACTCGAGAGAAACTAGTTCACACAAAACTTATGGGTGAGTGAGAGTTAAAACTTTTAGGATCCAAAACATGTAGAGGGTATTAAAACACATAATGTTTTTTCTTTTTTTAAATATATTATAAACTTGTTGTAACTTTATCGATTGAGCGAGCACCAGGATAGGATCACTTTTTGGCCTTTTCCAACTTTTTACATCTTTGAGGGAAACATAATCATCAACTAGGTCAGTGTATTGTAACTTTCAACTACCTTTCATTTATTTGTTTATTACTATATTTTGTATTTCATCTTTGTCCCTTGCAGTTTATAATCTATAAATTTAGTATTTTATATATTTGAATCAAGTAAAATGTTTTGCAAATCCTTGATCCAAGACATAATACCTCATGTTCCAATTTTATTATTGACTAAATCACATTTTTGGGTCCTTAATTATTAGCTCATTTTTGGATATTTAGCCCCAAAAAAAATTCATTTGAAATTTTGGTCCTTATGAGAGATTTTTGTAATATTTTTTGGACTTTGTTCCACATAAAATGACTTTTCTGGTCTCTTCGTAATGGGTATAGCTTAATTTACCAAATTTGTTCCAAAAAATAGACATTTTACTTAGAAAAGGGACAAAAAACATCAGAAAGCCACAATAAGGACTAAAAATGCAAGAAAAAAATTTATGTGACCAAATTTGAGAAAAAGGCTATACTCAGAGACTAAAAATGTAATTTACTATTTATTATTTTCTATATCTGAATCAAGTATTAAAAATTCCATTTAATACTGGTAATTCCATTTGTGGAAAGCATGATGTCAAGTTTATGTGATTAATGTCTAGAACCATATATATATATATATATATATATATATATATATATATATATATATATATATATATATATATATATATATATATATATACTTAAACAAAAAATAAATAATTTTTTATAAGAAATTTTCTTAGTCCACAATAAAAAAATGATAGCAGATGGTGTTTGCTAGAAGTGTATTAACTTCAAAATATATAAATCTTGATGACAAAATTTAGCAAAAAGGAATAATAATACACAGCCAATCTGGTAGCTAAACAAAACAAGAACTTATTCCGTATGATGCCAAACGATTGATGATGATGATGATTAATTAGATTCTCTTCTCTCTTGTTCTTGAAACACTGGATCTTGGTGATGATCTGGCATGAGATTTTCGAGCACCTGGAGACTCTGTTCTCAGAAATCTTGTACTCGTTTCCCTTGTGCCTCCTCTTCTATCAGACATCTGAAAGCTTCCTGAATCAGTCTTTTTTTCATCAAATACATTCTTCCTACTTCTTCCTCTACCTCTTCTCCTACCATCGTTCTCACTACTCCTTGAATTTGGAGTGTTTCTTCTAGATGAACTCTCACTGTTAAACTTTATTGTCCTACTTGTTCTTCCTCGAATCTTTGTATCCTTCTCTTCACCATCATCATCATCATCATCCATGTTTCCATGCCTCTTGTTATCTTTCAAATGCCCTTCGAACTTTTGTTTTTTGGTGGGTGTTCGATCATTACCTGAATCAATATTAGTCGCCCCTTCAGATTCTGAATCTGACAACAAAGACTCGGTTTCATCATCTTCTTCATGTTCACTTTCAGTATCATCCTCTTCGTCATCTTCATCTTCATCATCATCATCTTCTTCTTCTTCGTTAGAAACTTGTCTGGCTTTTTGCTTTTTAGTTCCAGGTTCTTGATTCTTTGATTTGCTTTGCTCCTTGACAGTGTACATCAAATGAATATAATTAGACCTTAACGTCATCAATGGATGTTGTGGCTTCGAAATAAGCAAGTCCCTCTTATAAGCTTCTCTCAAAACGACTGTATGTGTGTGCAGTTTACTTGAAACATAGAAGATTCCAGGGTGTTGAAGCAATGCCTTCTTGAACCTTGATCGAAGACCCAAATATTCACCAAGAAAAAGTAGATTATCCTTGTCAGTTTTCTTTGGTACTAAAAGATGAAGAACTTCATGCAATATAGCAACAGTCCATTTATCAGATTCATCACTTTTCGCCTGTAAATGAAATGCATTTTCGTAAGGTGAAATGTATGGCAGCTTCTGCCAATCATCAACCCATTTCTTAAATTTCTTGTCCACCTCGAACCCACGAGAATATTGCAAAGGGAATGAGCTCGTTGAGTTCTTCTCCATGACAGACGATGCTAGTTTATCACTCCAACAAACCAATTCGAGTTCATTTCCAGTGCTTGTAACTTGAAAGTAATCAGGAAATTGAGGAACGATGGTTTGGGTGTAATCGTTAGGCAAACCCAGATCCCATTTCAAGCGATCGATGACAGAAAGAGGGATTTTGTTGATTCTGGCTATCATGAGTAGCTTCAGAAGTCGATCCGCTACATCTTGCTTATGAATCTCACTTTCGAAAAGGAGTTGTTCTTCGGTATCAAGGGTGAGGATTTCAGGGGTTAATTTGATGTGAGGGTGGATTCCAATACCACCTGGAAGAAACTCTTGGAATACAGATGGATATTTTCGAATAAAATCAATAGAACGGATGGGTATACCTAGTGAAGCTCTTTTGTCGGAGATGATGGAGAGAGGGAGAGACTTTGAAGGCTCGGAATTTATGAGGTTCTTGACTTCAATCATGGGTTTGAGGTCTCTTTCCTTCTCCACGGCGTGATCGAGTCCTCGGTCGCGAACCCAGTTGATGGACGCAACCACGGAGGATGCGGTGGTGGTGGCTTCATGGAAACTATGGTAACGGCGGCAGTGGTAGTTGCCTCGACGGCTAGGTCGTCGGAGATAGGAGAGTATGAAACGCTGCTGCATATGGGATTTTTGAGGGTTTTGGATTTTTGGCAGGGCTTTGTTTTTCCAAGGGTTTTACAAGCAAAACATTGTTTCAAAATAACTTTTCTATTTATTTATTTATTTATTTTTCTTCTGGTTTTTAAAAAAATTAAAAGTTAAAAAATTCTAAAATCAATATCAAACACTCTCTTAGTTCACCTTCATTTTCTGTTTTCCATTTTAATTTTGGACAAAACTTCATAAATAGTCTTTGTCGTATTCTGAAATTAGAAGTTTAGTCCTTAAGTTTAAAAAATCTTACAAATGGTCTGTATGGTTTCAAAACTTTTGATATTTGGTCATTATGCCTAACTCCGTCAACTTTGTACCGTTAAATGAAAAGTATTTTCGTCATTTCACTACCCAGAGACCATTTATGAAGTTTTGACTAATTTAATATATATATATATATATATATATATATATATATATATATATATATATATATATATATATATATATATATATATATATCTCCCACCTATCACCACCTCTACCACCACCACTATACCCCAAAACTTCATTATACTTGATTTTCCATGTAATTCATCAAGCAAACTCTCTAAAGGAAATATATATGTTGTGCATATTTCTTTCAATGGAGGGTGACAAACACACATACACACATAGTTGTTTGTAGGTTTGCAAACGAGCCGAGCCGAGCTCGAGCCTGACCAGGCTCGGGCTCGGCTCGTTTAACTATTTATAGGCTCGAGCTTGAGCTCGGCTCGTTCGAGCCTTATGGTACAAAGCTCGAGATCGTCTCGTTAAGAATTGTATGGGCTCGAGCTCGGTTTGGGCTCGGCTCGTATACGGTATACTCTAATTTTCTAAAATGGTATTTATTAAATTATTATTTATTTTAAATATATAAAAATAAAAATAATTTTTTTATTATATATATGTAGGCTCGTTTAGGCTTGTGAGCCTAATCGAGCCAAGTAACAGAGGCTCGAGCTCGAGCTCGTTTAATAAACAAGCCTCATATTAAGCTTGAGCTCGGCTCGGGCTCATTTAAAATCGATCTCGAGTCGAACTTTTAATGATTCGATCTCGAGTAGCTCACAAGTAGTTTGACTTGTTTGCACCCCTAGTTGTTTGTTTATACAAATTTGACAGTGAATCACGAATCTGTAATCACAAACATGTTTCCTCCTCCCATCCCATGCGTTCTCTCTCTAGGATAGTTGTCAATCATTTTACCAGAAACATATCTAAAATCTCCAAATTAATGGCGATAGCGAAAAGAATGAACTCCAGTGAGGTTCAAGATGAACTCCAAAACTTAAATTTGATGAACTGTAATCGATTTGTATGTGTGTTTGCGTTTTTTTCGACTGATAATTTGGTTTAATTTGGTATTTCCATATTACCGATGGTTGAAAATGAAATGCAGAAGAGGGGGGGGGGGGGGGGTTTGAGTTGCAGGTTTCAGAATGAGGAAGAAGAGATTGGGCTATTGAGTTCTTCTGATAAATTAACCCAACCCATGTGATGTAGAAGCTTTGTATTATGAAATGAGTTTGAGACAAAAATTTCATTTCCTTATATGAGCTTAGGTTACGAGTACAAATCTCATTTTTTCATTTTTAGTCAAAACTCAACCAATCTCTAAGTACCGTTTTGACGTAATTAATTTAATTACACGGTTGATTTTTATTTTTATAAAATCCATAACTCTTTCCTTTGGAGTCAGATTTTTGCGAGTCTTATATCCTTGTGATCACGTTAACGAGTACTTTCCAAGTATGTTAACCGGCTTAATGACGATACAAATTTTTGGACGCTTAACAGTCGTTTTAACTATAAATGTAACGAAACATTTGATTTTTATTATCTCAAAATAAAATATTACAATATTAAGCTATTACATCTATTTTTTCCTACTCTTTCCTAATGGTGACTAGTGACAAAATCCTCTCGGTTGTAACATACACAAGTTCCCCGACAACATATCAGCCTTTTGAATGCTATGACTATCCCGTAGCCTTATAACACTCCCATAACAACCATGGGGCCAACCCATGGTTTTTCCCTCCATCTACCAATCCAAACCATAATCAAGCATGAGTCGAAACCGTATCTGACTAAACTCAATAAGGTGTTCAGGTCATGCTTCGAACCCCAAGGCCTTTATCAGACAAGAACAGGCAGAGAGGATCTAACAAAACCCATAACCGAGTCTATTCACATAACTGTAATGCGTCACCCATTCAACAAAAGGTTATGAATCTCCAACCTTGTGCAAAACTCAATCCAAACAACCACTTGAACCAACTTTCAACTTGACTTGGGTATAAAACTCCTCCTTGTTTCGTACCTGAAACTAATCCCAAAAATCCGAATGGTTCTCCCCTACTTGGATTTAACCGCACCCTGCTGACTTTGCTAAAGACAACGAATGATAAACCCTTTTACTGAAACGGACAAATCACCAACCTAACAATTCACTTGCCAGAAGATTGATAAACATATTCACCAAATACAATCTAAATTCCTTTGACAAACCCCGCGCCTAAACAAACCCATGCGACCAAAATCTTCACCCACTCACTACCGCTCTCACCCTATTGGTGGCAGCGATCAGATCAAAGAGTCTATCAACAATCAACTGTCATCAATCCTAAGCAATACAAGCACCTCTGAACTCTGACTTCGTTGTCTCGGACGGGACAAACAGCTCCCATGAGATCCTTTCCTTAAAGCTTCTGATGCGAGGACTACCCTCACAATCCTGAAAACATGAACCTGAAAACAACTCTCTTACACTCGAATTCTGACCAATCCTTTACACCCTACAACTATCTTGAGTCCTAATAATCAAACGTACTTGCACTACAACTTCCTTTGACCCATTGTGATGAACTAACACGTCGATCCGACTGCTGATCCTCCAAGCTATATTCCTAGTTTGCTCCCCCCCAAGGGCCTACACCAAAGATGGCTGACAACCTAAATCTAGCTCAACAAGATGAGCAATCACCCCAAGCTTAAACCTAACTTGTCCTCAAGTTAGAACAAGACTAAAATGAGCTCGGGATGGGCTAAACTAAACAGGAAAAAGAAAGATACCATAGAACTGTTGGATTAGTGTCTAAGTCCATAACTATTTTGGTATGTACTTGACCCGATGGTGCATGGTCCTTTTGGGTTGCCTTCACCAAAGCAACTTGATTGGAGAAATAAATAAAGAGAGAGAGGTTATTATGATTTATTAATATGTTATAAGAATAATATATTAAAGGAGAAATCATATTTGTTTAATTAATATTGGTCAATAATTAATTAAGAATTAATTTTGTGATCAAGTGTAATTAATTAAACTAGAGGGGCTGAATTGTAATTATGTGATAGTTACAAAATAAGGTAAGGATTATCTTATAAGTATGGTGAACGAATTTAAGGTTGGAAAGCCTTAGAATTCGAGTATGATAAGGATTCAAGGATTATCTTATTGGTTGCTTGGTGGATAAGCAACTAGATAAGGATAATGACTGAAACCCTATCTCTACACCTATATAAACACCCCTAGGGTTATGAATTCGGGTATCACTTCCCAAGAAGTCCCAAATACGAATTCTAACCTCCCTCCTCTCTCTATATACCTTCTCCACTTGCTTATGGTGTTTGTAAGCCATTAGAGGAGTGACACTTGTGACTCTCAGCTTTCCAAGGTCAATTCAAGGAGGAATTGGATTGTTATTGCTATATAACAATCAAGGTATGTTCTTAAACCTAATTACACGTGAATTATGATTTCCATATGCTAGAATTAGGGTTTATAGTCTTGGATTCAAAGTATGTACAATAGAGGAACCTAGATCCGAGCTTTAGGGTTTGTATGAGCACATAGGATGTCTTATGACCTAAACCCATCAGTGGTATCAGAGCCTTGACTGGTTTCTATTGTATTGATGCTTGATGTAACTGAAAATCGTGTTTTGGCCTCACTGTTCGACCTGACTCGGCGAGTCACTCTTGGACTCGGCGAGTCAGCCCTACTCGGCGAGTTCCAGAGGGTGACTCGGCGAGTCGGTGCGTCAGACAGTGCTTATCTCGGGATTTCTTGCTGTTTTTGCATTGGGATAATTACCTTATCATGTTAGATTAATATTAATCCGATTATATGATATATTTGACTATATTTTTAATCTAATTGAAGATATTTATCAATTAATAAGATAATTGATTAATTATTTTAAGTAAATTGATAAATTGTTTTGCAAGAAATCATCAAATATGGATAATTATGTGATTAAATGTTAATTTGAATTATTTGTTATTTGATCCTTGTTGTTGTGAAAAGTTTCATATTTGGCCCTTTAGGTTTTATAGTTTAAATTTGAACCCCAAAAGTTTTGTTGTTTTGAAATTTAAATGGTTGAAACCCTAATGTTTTGAAAAAAGGTTTCAAAACTTGCCCTCAAGTTTTGGAATTTAAATTTTGATTAAATAGTTTAATTTTGATGCATATTTAAATTCTAAACCCTTATGGTTTGAAATGTTTCAAAACTTGCCCTCAAGTTTTGGAATTTAAAAGTTGATTAAAAGTTTAATTAGGAATGTTAAATTCTAAAACTCTAGTATTGTTTTGAAAAAGTTCAAATTACACCCTTATGGTTTTATTAATTAATTAAGGTGTATAATTAAAAGAGGTTTAGTAAATCCATAAAAGTTTAGGTTTACAATTTAATTGAATTAAAAGTATAATTGTTAAATTAGACCACCTAGTATTTTAAAAGTATAAAATACGCCCTATACTATATATAACATTAAAGGTCTAACATTATATATATGTATGAGTAAAAGTCAGTCTTACCGTTAGTAGGCCTCATTCACGAAGCTAGTCTATAAGGGGTGTTTAAGGAAATTGCCTATAAAATGACGATTGAATGGGTATCCACTCTTACCCACCGCACTCTTGACTAGTGGAGGGTCGTTAGCCGAACGGGTAGGATAGGACGAAACCTTCCATTATAAGTATAATGAATTACTAAAGTAACTAAATGTTTTCATAAAATTCCCAATCTTAGTTACTTAGGCAAAAGTGAATTGATGCAATTCCATGAAATTACACTTTGTGCCCTTGCGAAGACGTTAGTGGAGCGTGTGTGGTTAACCGGCACACTAAATGGGTCTAAGCAAAGGTAGCAAAGGGTGACTCAATGTTTGTCATAGTTCGGTGGAGCGTGTGTGGTTTACCGGCACATCGAATAGGTGACTGTAACATGTGAGGGCACCATGTAGTTTGCATGGTTATTCACACCCGCTTTGTGATCCTCGGCATCCCAATCACAAACAAGAGGGGCATATCGAGATATAAACATGCCATTGAAAGTTCAATGTATCTCAAAGGATCTAGGAGTTTTCATAGATTTAAAACTTAAATTTCTTTTTCGTTTTTCATGGTGGAAATTAGTGAATCGTCATTCACTTACCT
The DNA here is from genome assembly GCF_002870075.4 of Lactuca sativa. Taxonomy (NCBI): domain Eukaryota; kingdom Viridiplantae; phylum Streptophyta; class Magnoliopsida; order Asterales; family Asteraceae; genus Lactuca; species Lactuca sativa. The sequence goes on from NC_056623.2 coordinate 12,046,839, forward strand.
TCAAATATGCTGCAACTAGATTACGGCATCCCTTTTCTAGGTTGTAGCGTATTGTGTTGGGTCCTAGCCTTGGAATTTCATTTGGGTGATCTACCAAGGACTCAATCTATCAACTAACTTGAATTCGTTTTCTCCCGTATTGTAGATGTCAAAGTTTGACAACTATGGTCTTCTCAAATCCCGTGGAACAAGCATTCCACATGAAGATGATATTCCACGATTCGATCGAGGAACAAGAAATCATGCTTCACTTCCTCTACCTCCTCCAATTATTCTCCCTAACCCACAAGTTCAAAGGCTTGAAAAGTTCAAGATCACTCAAGCCCTTTTGGCATGGAAACATAAAGAAGGAAATTCCGTGTGTGCACACGTCCTAGGGATGAAGTCACACATTGATAGGTTAAGAATGTTGGGATCCGTTGTCTGTGAGGAAATGGCTGTTGATTGAGTTCTTCAGTCACTTCTCAACTCATATAGTGAGTTCGTAAGAGAGTACTATATGATGAACTACAATGTGACCCTTATAGATCTCACCTATATGCTTATTGCTGCTGAATCTGCAATGATTTGGCGCAATAGAAAAGCAAAGTTGATTGGTGAATCTGCCTTCGAGACCTCTATGGATATAGACAATGGAAACGAAAGACATGCTATGATTGAAAAGTTTGATCATAAGAGAAAGGCGATGTCTGAAGTAGTTTCATGTCCTGTTCCAAAAGAGTGGATTTGCTTTTGTTGCCAAGAGAAGGGGCATTGGAGACGAAGCTGCCCTATTTACCTAAGAGATCTAAGAGATGGGAGAGTCGAAACGCATGGCTCTAATTTAGGTAAAATCCATTGACTAACTCTTTTAAGCTTCATTCTAGATTCTGAATACATAATGTGATAAGATTACAATAGATGTTTTGAAGGATCGAAGAAAAGAAAGGAAGCTTAAAGGAAGAAGTGAGCAGAATCTAACCATGAAGGAATGGATTTCGATCGCGCTTCTCGAAGATTAGATTCTTGAGCTACTACTTAGAGTTAAATTGCTAAGAAAGATGTATTAGCATAAGTTTTTCAATAAGTTGCATTGAAAGGACAAATTTTTCCGCAATAAAAGAAGTTTTGATTTTAAATTTTATTTATTTATCCTTACAATGGCGTGTATGAAAAATTGATGTTAAAATGGTTCTATTATTAGCAATAATGGATTTGGTTCTTATTATGTTATTTATGGAAAGTTGAGAATTTACCAAATAGGGAGAGTTTCTCATCGCCCAAGTTTCAATTGGACGGAAACTTGGAATCATGCAACTTGGTTGCACGATGAATGAAAAATTTCGTATTTGAAAATTAGACTAATTCATTGACAAAGTGTCAAGTGAAGGACTAGGAGATCGAGTACACAAAGTTGTGTGTTGATCAAAGTCCACCATAAGAGTAACAATGATATTCGTCATTTACTAAAGGTTTAGTAAATATGATTATACTTACAAGATTAAGTGTAATTTTGAATTGATTAAAGAGTTTAGATCAATAGTAGAACGAATAAGAAGAATCAAGTAGGCAGAAAGATAAAAGTTTCTCCATTCTAAGAAGATGGGAGAGTACCTTTTATGCTTTATGATAAGTCTTAATGATTAAGAACCATATCTCAATTGATCCTCTAAGTGAGTCTTGGTACAATTGTATGACCAAGAAGAGGCATCAAGAATTGAAGAAATGGTTAAATCAATAAGTCAATCATACTTCGTTCCAAAACAAGTCTTAAAGTTAAGATTGTGACAATGAGTGAAAAGTATTAAGAAGGTTTAAAACATTCATTAAATGTGGTAAGTTGTGATGTCTTAGATAAGACAAAGACCAACTAGGACCAATTTATGAAGAGTTTTGATAAAAGCTACACTAACTCTTGAATATTTGTTTGTCAAGAAATGTTTTGACAAGAGAATCTTATATGTCAAGGAGTCAGTGGGAGTCTTAATGGTCTTGAAAGGTTTCAAGAACAAATCAAATAAACCTTATCGATCATCACTAGCACACGAGTTGAGGTTTACAACCTATCGTGATGACATTATTTGGTTTCTATGCATATCCAATCGAGTTAATTATGCATGAGAGTTCTATGAATTCTCATTTTGAACGCATAAAAGGCAAAGCACCTTAATCAATGAAAGGTACATTGATAGGAAAGGGTGAGCTGCTTAACTACTTGGAAGACATGGTGGGCAGCTGTGCTACCATAAGGCAAGAAATCAAGATTAAGAAAGTTCGGTCCATATGAGTTTGAATTTGTCGTAAACTTTAGTTTTAACAAATTCACATGGATAGGAACAAATACACCGCTTTAAATCTAAGTGTTATAAGATTTTCTCCTTCATGAAAATGATTGTGAGGAAATGCTTTCACTAAGAAAGATTTTAAGAAGATAGTAATTGTAAAATTGCATTCTCGAATTCAATTATGGTTACGGTATCCCTTTCCATAATTTGAATTGAGAGGTTTGGCAATTAGTCTTAATTGTTTAGACACACACATGAACTATCGAAGGCAAAGGTGTATAAGTTCAAGAAGCCTTGATAAAAGATTATCAAAGCACTATGTATTAGAAACATGGAATTAAGAAATTCAATAGGTATTGTCTTTCTGTAAGTTAAGATGTTTAAGAATACATGTCGAAGCTAGTGGGAGCATAAGTGTTATGTTTTATAATAATCATCAAGATAGTGGGAGCATAAAAGTTATGATTGTATGATTATTAAGGAAAGTATTGCAAGGTTAGCAATATTAATTATAGAAAACAAGAGTCATACTTTGCAAAGTCGCAATAGTTGAAGAATTGTTTTGCTATAATTAAGGGAGAGAATATTATGCTTCATTTCAAATCTAAAGGCTTAGGTTGTGGAATGTTAATAAAATTTAGTCAAAGGTACATAGTGTGTTCTTAAAATTTCGATTATGATTACGGCATCCCTCTTCACAATTCGAATTTTGAGAACATAGCAAATAAAACATTATGCGTCGTGTCCCATACGCTTCGGGTATAGGATCGATTGCAAATGCTTTAATGTTTGACCATTCTAAAATTTTCCAAATGTCGAGCGCATTTAGAGGGAAAAAGGACTAGAATTGGTATTGACTAAAACAATTAAACAACTATCAAAGGACAACCCAAAGTTCGACGAGGATTGGTCGCTTGTGAGTAGTTGGAAGTATAGTATTGGAAAATATGGAAATGTTTCCATATTGGATGGACCGTATCGACATCATTACAAATAGATAAGATTCTATTAAGAATGAGTTGTCATATGGAACATATGGAAGTGTGTCCATATTGGGAATTGAATATTGAGAAATCTATGACTAGATTAGAAACTTCTATGCAAAAGGATGTTCAAAGAATGTACTTTGAGTGAGAGACATCACGTCTATGGAATTGTCTTGTAACAATCTCCGATAGAGGACTTTGTAATATCATTGGCAATAGTCTTTGTGACTTTGGTGCAGTGACATTACGAAAGGATAGTTGCATAGAATGTTAGAATCTAGCATATTCTATAAGTAACAAGAATTTGATATTCTTTGACTTATGAAAAATGGATTTAGAGTTGTGAAATGAGGAGGATTGGAAATGTATTCAATGAGATCTATTTCACAAAGTAAGAACCATAGGTAAACATTGTGTTCATGCTAGGAGCATGGGACAAGTGTTGGAATTCAAGTAAGAAGTTGATTACCCGAAACGACAAATAATGAGTAATCAATATGGTGATAAATAAACGGCGTTTTATTTATACTCAAAGGTTTGAGGCCATATGGGATTAGTATTATTCTTGTGTTTCACTTTGCATGTTTTGACTTCCAGAATAATTGAGTTTATTAAGAATAATCGAATTATTCAAACGGGCCACAGTCGTTCATATGTTGGAAGTAGATATGAATGAAGACTGTCGTGAATTGGTGTGTGGATTGTCTAAAAGAGTATTAGACATAAGCAAATGTTTGCTGCAACGTTCATGAGTGCTTATGAATGTGATTTGAGCATTGGATTAGACCCACGCTCACTTGGATCACTCCATGGATTGTATCACGAGTGATTGGTGAGACGATAACATCTTATATTCTTGAAACCGAGATGTGTGAGTTGTATCTTGCGAATCGGTTGCACATTGATAATATGTAAACGCACTAGTAACTTGGTGTTATAAAACATATTGTTGTGTGTGATTCGGTGAGTGAGTGCAAGCAAGCATTGTATCAAAGTTTATCCGTTCCTTTTATCCAAGGTAGGATAAAAGCGATATCTTTGGGCCCCTCGATGGTTTAGTGATGACAAACGTAAATGCTCGGCCGGGCTAGGGCTAATTTGATTTGTTCAATTAGTCAGTCGTCATAAATCGGGAATCGAGATATAGTACAAAGAGAATGATTTGAAATCATATCTCATATGATATCTAGAATGGAGGAATATATGATCCCTTATCTAAGGACACGCGTATCTGATATGATCAGAGTTGACAGCGGCTTTGGAAAGCTACGATTGCAGATCGGGATCCGAAGTCATACGCAGAATAGTTGTTAGACTTATCCAAGTAGGAGACTGTTGGATTAGTGTCTAAGTCCATAACTATTTTGGTATGTACTTGACCCGATGGTGCATGGTCCTTTTGGGTTGCCTTCACCAAAGCAACTTGATTGGAGAAATAAATAAAGAGAGAGAGGTTATTATGATTTATTAATATGTTATAAGAATAATATATTAAAGGAGAAATCATATTTGTTTAATTAATATTGGTCAATAATTAATTAAGAATTAATTTTGTGATCAAGTGTAATTAATTAAACTAGAGGGGCTGAATTGTAATTATGTGATAGTTACAAAATAAGGTAAGGATTATCTTATAAGTATGGTGAACGAATTTAAGGTTGGAAAGCCTTAGAATTCGAGTATGATAAGGATTCAAGGATTATCTTATTGGTTGCTTGGTGGATAAGCAACTAGATAAGGATAATGACTGAAACCCTATCTCTACACCTATATAAACACCCCTAGGGTTATGAATTCGGGTATCCCTTCCCAAGAAGTCCCAAATACGAATTCTAACCTCCCTCCTCTCTCTATATACCTTCTCCACTTGCTTATGGTGTTTGTAAGCCATTAGAGGAGTGACACTTGTGACTCTCAGCTTTCCAAGGTCAATTCAAGGAGGAATTGGATTGTTATTGCTATATAACAATCAAGGTATGTTCTTAAACCTAATTACACGTGAATTATGATTTCCATATGCTAGAATTAGGGTTTATAGTCTTGGATTCAAAGTATGTACAATAGAGGAACCTAGATCCGAGCTTTAGGGTTTGTATGAGCACATAGGATGTCTTATGACCTAAACCCATCAAGAACTTGGTCAACATCAGTCAACATGGTCAGAATTAGTCTTTCATGGACCCTACACATCTTCAAAATGTTCCTCTCTTTAGAGCCATAAACCATATTCTTAACCACTTGATGGGCGAATAGATCATGACTGGATGTGGTCGCGGTGTGCAAGACAAAGGAAACAGAGATGCGTCTAGTAGGGGCACTTTAAATCACCAATGCAGACCATAATGCATGAAGGAAAGGCGCCTCTTCACACACAATGATTCCTACATTTTTCAGGCTAAAGTGTTTAATAGGAAATAGGGTTTTGCAGCACGACCTCCGGGCAAACATCCAATTTCAGAGGCTTCTCCCTTGTACGCCTCTTCACACACAATGATTCCTACATTTGTCAGGCTAAAGTGTTTAATAGGAAATAGGGTTTTGCAGCACGACCTCCGGGCAAACATCCAATTTCAGAGGCTTCTCCCTTGTACTATTCTTTACACTCTACCGTCTCATCGTCATGACCTTTTCTCACCAAAAAATCAAAAATAAAATAAAATAAAATAATAAAAATTCTACTCATCCTAAACCTAAACCTAACAACTTAAATCTTCAATCTTGAGCTTCTATTATTTGGTCTTCAACCTTTTTTTAAGAGAAGTCTTGAACTTGGATTCTTGTTCTTCTTTTGTGTTGCTCTTTTTCTTCATTTTTTATTCTTTGTTTTTGATGCTTTTCTTTAATCTTCTTCATTGTTTCTTTTTTTTTTCACTTTTCCTAATTTCTTCATTTTTTGTGTTTTCTTCTTGGAAGGTCTAAGGAATTTCACCATGTAACATAAGATGGAGGCTAACATGAACACCTAATGATCATTGTCAATGTGTCAAGATCAACTAAAAAGGGTGAGATATGACTCAAAAATGGGTGTTACCGAAAAAACTTGGTCCTAAAAGATGTGAATTGGAGGACCCACTTCAAAGTTCATCAAACACCTCAATGCAAGGTGTGATAAACAAAATCTATCTAACTATCTACTCTAGACCCCTAGGAAAATGATGACCTATCTTAAAAAGGTGGTGAGATCTAACTAAGCAAGGCTCGGACGAGACTCGGGAGTATTAAGGGATACTCCCCCCAAAATCAAGATGCGAGTCTTCAATGTATTCAAAATACCATACTGGGCTAATCTTTGCTCGCACACATCGGTTTGACCAACAAAATCCCTCTGCACCTAGACCCATCAAGCTACCTGCATCTGACCCCCACACAAGCGGTCTCAAAGTGGTATGTGAGGCTCAAAACGTGTCCCATTTGTCAAATACAAGGAATTCCATATCAAGACCCGGGACCAATCTATGATTCAATACTTATGACTCGACGCTATGGTACCAGTAGGAATGAGAAGAAAAGAGAAAACAAAAATACATGAACTTAAACTAGAATGCATCTAAAAAGTATGAAAATTAGAAAAGAAAGAAACAAAATATGCAATATTTTTGAAATTTTTATGCAATTTTTATGAATGACCGAAATGAGTTACTCTAAATGCAACTATATACAACCTAAATGAAATAAAATAAAAATAAAAAATAAAAGATAAGAAATACCTCACCCTAAGCTTAAAATGAAGCATTGTCCTCAATGCTTAGGATGAGAGTAAGGAAGGATCGTACCGGGATCAAGGTGGAGAGGCCCGCGAGGATGATATGGAAGCAACACATGGGTCGTACAATGATGTGTGGGTGGAGTTCTTGGCTGCCTAAATACACATGGATGAAAGATTGGTCGCGCAAAGGAAGCATATGAAATGCCTCAAAATTTTCTTATGAAGTGACATATTTGCACGGGTACCCTTGCAAACTTTGCGCGGGTGGGGGGAAGCCATGCGTATACATCAGAATGCATCCCATGTGGGGGTAATTTGAGCTCAGATTTTGCGCGGGTAGGGCTGGGTTACGCAATGTTTGCGCGGGCACCATTGCAAGTTGCATATTTTTGGCACTTTTTGCATACTTTACCAAGATCATTGCTAAACTTCAAGATGCTTATTTTAGACCAACTTCAAGCCTAGAAACATCAAAACTTCAAGTGGAGATTATTTATTAGAATGCATTTATTTAACGTTATTGCCAAGACATAACCCTGATTCTGTCAACTTTCGTAAATCGGGGTTTCCAATGTTACGTTGTCGAATTCTCTCATGTCAAAGCCTTCATACAATGGTTTCAAACGGTTCCCATTCACTTTGAAGATTTGGTTCATTTCTAAACTCTTGATTTCAACCACACCATGATCAAACACTTTTATAACAATGAAAGGTCTGTGCCATCGAGATCGCAATTGTCCCAGGAATATCTTTAAGCGTGAATGATAAAGAAGAACTTCTTGACCCAGAATAAAGTGTTTTTGGGTTATGTGCTTGTCATGAAATGTCTTTTTCTTCTCTTTGCACATTTTGAACCTTTTAATTATCTTATTCTTGACCACTTCCATCATTGGTGGATTTAATCTTCTTAGAGCCTCTCTCCTAGGCTTGCAATAATCTCCCAAAAGAATCTTGTGTGTGCATACATTAGGGATTATCCTGTTTATTGGCTCAATCACATCAACCCAGTACAATGGAGAAATGTTGCTACGGTACCTCATTGCTTCAAAGATGTTGAAGTGAATGATCTCTCCATCAAACTCCATAGTAATTTTTCCTTTATGGACATCAATGATCATGTGAGCAGTAATCATGAAAGGTCTTCCAAGGAGGATCATAGATGATTTGGAAGAAGTCTTCCATTCAAGATCAATGACATAAAAATCCGCAAGAAATACTAGTTGATTAACTTGTACTAACACATCCTCCAACACTCCTCTTGGAGACACACTTGACTTGTCCGCTAATTGAATGATTACTCCTATTTCTTCCAAAGGTCCAACATTGAGAGATTGAAAAACCGAATATGACATCACATTGATCGAGGCTCCAAGATCTAACATGTCACTTTCGACATGCAAATCACCAATGGTACAAGGGATAGCAAATATTCCTGGATCCTTGCATTTAGGAGGTAACTTCTTTTGGATAACTGCAGACACGTTTGCATTAACTTGAATCTTTTCATTTTCCTTGAATTTCCTCTTCTTGGTGCACAAATCCTTGAGAAATTTTGCATAACTTGGAATTTTCTTAATAGCATTCAATAGTGGAATGTTGATTTAGACCTTGAGGAAAGTTTCAAATAATTCATTTTCTTCCTCTATCTTCTTGGAAAAGGCTAACCGGGAAGGGAAGGGTGGTAGTATGACTAATGGTTTGATGTGCTTGTTGGAAGATTCGAGTTGATTAATGTTTGGCACAATCGGGTCCTATGGAGTAGCTACAACTTTCGGAGGTTCAACAATAATAACTTCATCTTATTCTTCTGTTGAAACTCTTTTAGGGTTGCTTTCTCCAAGTGTTTTCCCACTTCTCAAGGTTATTGCACTCACATTGGGGTTCTTCTCGATTTGAGAAGAAATTTTACCCCTTTGTTCCATCTTGTTGAGAGCGGTGGCCAAGTCTCCAATTTGTGCTTGAATGTTGGAGAAACTGTTCTTGGTCTCTTGTTGAAATTGGATTTGGCTTTGAGCAAGAGAAGTAACGAGTTCTTGAAGGCTCATTTGATGGTTACCACTTGATTGGCCTTGTTGATGAGGTTGTTGGTAATTTGGAGGTGGATGGGATGTTTGTGGATATGGAGGTTTTTGTGATGGGTATTGTAGATATTGGGGTCTCATCATAACAATTGGTGGGTTTTGCTTTGGTGGGTATGGATTGTTTGGGTTATTTGTCCAATTTGGGTTGTAGGTGTTTTGAATACCCATGGGTCTTGGTTAACCTTGATATCCTCGCATGACATTAAAATCCTCCGGTTTACTTTCAAGCGTGGGACACTTTTCCGTATAATGCCCTGTCATTGCACAAATACCACACACCATTAATTGTTGACCACTTCCCACCACTATTTTACTTAACACATTAGTCAAATCCAAAAGCTTTGATTCCAAGTGTTGGATGTTGCTAACTTCACCAACCACTTGTGGATAATTTCTATTCATTTCATTTCGAGTCCCAAAGTTCCTTTGATTTTAAGAAATGGTACCAAAAAGTAAACTTATCTCTTGAGGTGTCTTGTTGAAGATGTCACCACCACTTGAAGCATCAATCATCCTTCTATCTTTTTCATTCATGCCCTCATAATTTTTTTGAAAAAGTAGTTGTTCGGGTATGGTGTGTTGAGGGCAACTTGTACACAAGTTGTTGAATCGCTCCCAAAAATCATGAAAAGTCTCATTCTCCCCTTGATGAATCCCCAAAATGTCACTTCTTTGACTCGATATCCGGGAAGTGGGATAGAAATTGCTATTGAAGGCCTTGAGTAACTCTTCCCATGTGTGAATAGATCCCGGTGGTAAGTTGAGTAACCACTCTCTAGCTTTATCTTCCAAGGTGAGCAGGAAGGCGGTTAACTTGAAATCATCCAATGTCACATGTTTAGGTAACATGCTAACACATATCATATGAAAGGACTTCAAATGCTTTTGAGGATATTCTCTATCCAAACCATGGAACTTGTTTAGTTGATGTATGAAACTTGACTTTAATTCAATCCCTCGGTGGTTTGTGGGATAAACAATACCAAGAGGTGTGTGAGTAACATCTGTCTCCATCATTTGTCTAAGTGTCAACTCTTGAGGGGGATTGGGTGGATTGGGGTTATTGGGATATTGTTGCATGTAATTGGGATGTTGTTGGTAAAGTAGGTATGGGTATTGTTGGGGATTATACATTTGTGGTGGATAAGGTTGGTAGTTAGGGTATTGGTTGTAAGGAGTTTGTTGTTGTGGGTACATTGGAGGTTGTTGGTAATTGGGTTGATTTGGGTAATGTACTTGTTGTTGAACTTGAAAAGCATTGGTTTGAGGTTGATTGTTTTGGTGGAATTTTTGGTTTTGTGGTTGTGGTGGTTGATAATTGGGTTGGTTTTGAGGAGGGGCTTGATTCCAAGGTGACATATCAATAAGAGGTTCTTGTTGTTGTTGTTGTTGTCTTGGTTGTTGGGGTGGGGTATTGGCATCTTGATTGTTTGGGTTTGGGTTGGGTTTTGAGGTGGAGTGTGATTCATGGCAATGTAGTTTTCAAACGGAATGTATTCAAAGGAATGACCAATAAATGGAGAACTCGGTTCGGTGTCTGTGTCACTTGAAGTATGAACTTGATCTTCTATGTTGATTAGTGGAGAAGAGGAAGAAGCTTCAACAATTTGTTGTTGCTTTGCTTGTTTTGCTAACTTTTTCAACCATTTTGCTTCTTTTTCAATTTCCGGATTGTAGAGCAGTTCTCTGGTTCTTGTAGACCTAGGCATAAACAATCAGATAACAATAACCAATTTCCCCGACAACGACGCCAAAACTTGGTGGGATGTCAAGTCCACCAAGCAAATTACACCCTTTGTTTGCAAATAAAATGTAATATAATGGTAAAAAAGGGTATCGATCCTCGAGGAAATGGTTGTATTCAATCACCAATGCAATCTAAAAGAACTAGTGTAAATAAACTAACTAACAATAATTAAACTCAAAGGGAGGGTGTTATGATTGCTTGAAAACTAAAAGACTTGAATAACTAAAAACTTGCAATTAAGAAAGAAAGTGAGATGCTCAAATATTGGAGAGAATTGGTAAACCAAGGCAATTCAACACAATGAACATTTGTGTGTTTATCATTAGGATTCAACATGAAGCTTATCATTCATCCCAAATTGGTTATAGCAATCATGAAGCATGATATGCCAAGATTCCTTATAAGTTGTATGGAGGTTGGGGAAGCCCACAACACACCTTCTTAGTCAAAATCAAAGATCCAATTGAAGCAATTGAACCCAGGTTAAGAATGAAGGAATCCCCAATTCCTAGAGGATGTCAATGCTTACACATCCATAAAGGATTTATGATTCATAAGCTAGAGATGGTTTCTACCATCAAAAAGCCCTTGTTCTAAGTAAATTCAAGGATTCAATGCTAAACCAAAGAAATAAACCAACAATTGCTTATTAAACTATCAAACTCATAATCAAAGCATTAAAAAAGCATATGAAATATGAACTAGAATCATAGACATAAGATAAATGATAAATAAGCATAAATCCTTGAAAAACCCACAAACATTTAAAGGTTTTAGCCAAGATCTACCAAAATAGAGGATTTAGCCACTCATGGTAATAGTATAACAATCACAAAAGTCTAATTGCATAAAGAAACTACCAATAACTTGGAAATATGAAAATAAATGAGTCTCAAGCTCCAAAATCACCTTCTTCTGGTCTCCAATGGTGTAAAACTGAAGTTATGGCTGATTGATCTCATCCCCCAAGGTAATGGCAAGCCAAATGACCAAAATGCCCAAAACTGGGCAGTTGTGCGGGTACCTGCGCGACGGAAATTCCACCCGCGCAAGTGTTGCTGGGCTGCTATTGGCTCATTTTCCCACCACTAACCATTCCATTACCAAAGATTCCCTTGGTCCTCTCCATATCCCACATGATTCAAATTAACCAATCATCTTTTAGCTTCAAATGTGGATGCTTCAAGTCCAAAATAAAAGTCCAAGATCCATCTTCACAAGCCCACTTCATCCTAGCCTTTAGCTTTTTAAGCCCAAATCTTCTTTGGTGTATTCGCCAAGCCCAATAATGCATCAGAAAGCCCACTAAGCCCAACTCCAGTCAAACCGCAACCGCAATGACCTCCAAAACCCTGCAAAATTTCTCATGCAACATAGAAAGTCCACGTACGATCCATGATAAAGAAAATAAATAAAATAGAATGCAATACTAATTAAAAAGAGCTAAAAATCTAAAATAAACTAATAAAAATAAGGAAATAAAACAAGCTATCAGCCCCACTCATGACTCTCGGCATGCAAAATGACATATGACGACCCTTGATAATACTAACCAGGAAATTATAGAGAAAGTAACCGAAAATAATGTCTTACACATACAAACACATGATCTAAAGGAACATCTATAAAAACAAGGCACGGGGAAAACAAAAGGAAACATACCCGCGATAGCATATGATGGAACTCTAGTCTCCCCTGTTTGCAACTGCAATGCTTGACTCCTCACTGATGAGGCCTCTGCCCTGCCTTCACGACCATTAGTGATCCTCAATGTAACCAGAGTAGGTGTCCTCCCAGATCCACCCATCAACCCCGGACAGTCAGTCTTCTTGTGACCCACCTGATTGCAGTGAAAACACACCGAAATTGAGCCTCAAGGACAATTCCTGCTAAAATGACTCGTCTGACCACAACTAAATCAACCCATTCTCTTCTCACGAAAACTCCCCTCGTGGGTCCTCCCATACTTCGAACAACAACCTTGGCTCTGATGGCCTCCCAGTCGCGAATCCCGAGTCCTTGGCCTCTTTGCCTGACCCATGGCGGTCTGAATATGCTATGACTTCCTCTTCTCGAGGTGCTCCAAATCAAACTCTCACTCATGGGCCCTAGAAATCATATCATTTAAGGTATTACACCTTAACAAGATCACAAACTCGCTGATGTCATCCCTCAACATATCATGATACCTCGCCTTCTTCATCTCCTCGTCCGCCACATACTGCGGGACCAACAAAGCACTCTCCTGAAACTTGGCACTGATCTTTTCCCCAGTCTCAGTAGTATGAAAACGGTCCTGAAACTCCTTTTCTAATTGTTGCACCTCTATCATTGGTGAAAACTCCTCATGGAATCTCGTGACAAACTTCTTGCAAGTCATGGCCACCACAACCGCAGATCCTAATACACGACTGACCTCCCACCACCATTCATGGGCTCAGTCCCTCAAAAGACATGATATAAATCCCACTTTCGTCCCCCTTAGGACAGATGCTCTTCCGATGAGCATTCTCCATGTCAGCGATCCATCGGTGGCTAGCAATGGGGCCCTTAGCCTAAAAAAACTTCGGAGCTCCACATGCCTTGAACTCCCGAAAAGAGGGAGTCTGCGCTCCGAGCTGTCCTGCAACGATCTCGGCCTGAAAGGCCCCGAGTCACGCGTCTAGAAGCTCAATAATCCTAGAGTGGTACGCGTCCTTAACGCTCCTCCATAATCTCCATGATCCCCTCCTCGACGATACCGAAAATCACAGGAGTCTGCTCCAAAATACAGTGGGTGATCTTTAACGAAATGAATTCCCTAATACGCTTATCCATCGAATCAGTTCCAACACCTGAGCCTTAACCAGATCCTCTTCCACGAGTGCTCATCACAATTCTCAAAAGCAACCATACAATAATAAGAACTTACCAATAAAATTCCTCATCCTACAAGATTCCTACAATCTTCATGACCTTCCTTGATTTGAGTATGGATCCTGTGCTTACAGTAGTACGGGCCCAATACTATATTCCACACATATCCACACCTTCCTTAAGAATTATCCGGAATCTTCTAAGTCACATTCTCAAACTAGTATTTCCAAATACCCGCTAAACAGCGCATCCAGACCCACTAAAGCACTTCATAGGCTCTCATAGGTTCCCGACCTCACCCTGCCATCAGGTGATGAAGAAATCCCACAAATTTCAGCTAACTACTTCATGAATACAATCACATGCAACAAAGCTTAGATAATCCTTTGACTAAAAGACCCAACCCTACAACGGATAAAATCAAACAAGAGCCACATAATAGGGCCAAATCCACCACTATGAGATTATTTAACCTTTGATGCATGTGACTTAACGTATTCACTTAATAGTTAACTCACATCAATAAGAGTCCCACAAAGCACAAAGCAAGCAATGTTCGTGCAGTAACACTCCAAGCAAATATAGATTCCAAATCTAACATAACATCTAATTCCCCTTAGGCTACAAGGCATCACAAATTAGGCAACCCTATCACACACTTCCTAAGGGATCATTAGCCTATCAACTAAAATGTAGTTTTATCAATCCATAAGATAAAAAATCAACACTACGCATAAAGTAAGTAGAGATATTTTGGGAAACCATCGCTCGAGCTCTGCCTGATTGTACACACCGCTTCATCCGTTTTTTCTCCTTTGAAGTTCTTTGTTTCTTTTTGAAAAGTTTTTGTGAAAATCCTCAGATCCTTAGTTCGAGTTTGGATTCCCACAAATGTTCATCAAATCCCTCAAACCAGGGTTCTAATACCAATTTGTAACATCCAAACTTTCAAACCAAATTTTTAATTTTTAACTAACTAAAAACCTTGTTCATAAAAACCGATATCAAGAAAATCCCAAGTATCAAATACAATTCATCATCATAATATCAGAGTGTCCCAAAAATATCTGGAATCAGAAATTGCAGGCGAATGTGTACAATAAAGCCTTTGCCTTCCTGCGATCATCAGAAGTACCTGAAACACATTTAATCAACAACTGTAAGCACAAAACTTAGTGAGTTCCATGAAATACCACATACAAAACAACACAAAATAAACAACTATGGGTTATCATCAACCCTGGAGACTATTGATGTCTAATTGTTACTACACCTAATTTTACCTCCTATCTAACTAGCTATTCGACTAAAGGCACTGTACATTTCCACAAATAGTATAAAACAAACAGTCGGGTATCGATCTCAGGGAACAAATTAAGCTAACTAATTTATCTTCTAAAAATTAACCTAAAACAAGCAAAAGTAAATTGGTTTTTATCTGATTTTACAAGTTCAGACAAACTTACTCTCCTAATCATGAAATTCAATCAATGACTAAAAACACTCATGTTTAGCTGTATCCACTTTTCCTCAATGGTTAGCTATTAACTGTGGATAATTCAATTTGGCTACCAATTAATATATTATTAGCAATCTACGTCCAAATTTACTAAAGTTGAATTAATTCATGTAGAGCTGTGCATGGTTACACATAATTTAACACATAATCAATTATTAATTATGATTGGAGCTATGAAAGATTGATTAAACAAACATAACTGTAGTCACAATATATATTCTCTAGTATAAGTAAATTTTAATACTTTAATCACTTAACTATGATTGGTTCGATCCTAACTCTAGCCATTCAATAGTCACTAAATTACTAGGGTTCAAGTTCATGCAATTTAATATTCACTAAGCTACACAGAACATGAATTTAAGCAATTTAAATATCAAATTCTAACATTCTAGGTATTAACAATCAAACACAAGCATATAACCAACTAGAAAAATCCATCCTCAATTAACTAATCCACGAGTTCAAGTTTCGTCTAGCTAAACAGAAGTAGCTAGATTCAGCTACTCATGGCTGAAACCAAACACGCAAATTCAATAATTAAAAACATAGTTAATTGTACCAAATTAAAAGTGTGAGTTATAATCTTCAACTCCTTCTTCTTCCTTGGGTGCTAAGCTTAATTCCTCTGCCTTAGACTCCTCTAGAAAATCGTTTTTCAGAACCGTTCAATTTTCCAAAAGTCTCTCAATCGTAAAACACCCCAGGTGTATATATATATATATATATATATATATATATATATATATATATATATATATATATATATATATATATATATTCGTGATTTTTATAGTCCATGTCGTGGATTGAGACTCTACGTTGTGAATCTGGAGGAGTCCTTATCGGGCAAGGACTTGACTTCCCGTGTACTCATCTTCTAGAACCACCAACTCCACGTTGTGTAAGTGAAGTCCGCGATGTGGATTTAGCTTTTTGCTGGGATTTTCCTTTATTTAATTCTTCAATCATCTAAAGTTCTGCCACTTGTCACTTTTAGTCCTTATTCTTCAAGGTTGCTCCTCTTGGCTGCAAAACATAATTCAATCTTATAAGTACCACTTGTCTTTGTAGATAACCAAAATTTTAACCAAAATGTATTAAAATATTGCCTAAAAATGTATATAAATATGGAAATATCAAATACCCCACACTTATCTTTTGCTTGCCCTAAAAAAAACTAATTATTTTTAAGTCAAACTTTCATTACCAGTATCACATAAAACAATCCATTTTGAACTTGGCCATTATACCAAGACCGCAATGCGTATATTTTTGTCTAAATTCTAACAACTTCTTAATCCTAAATACTCACAATCCTTATGAACCTTCACTCCTTAGCTTATACGACACTCATTTCTGCAACCCTCCGAATCAACCCTCAGAAATCTTTCTTAACCTCAAAGTATTTTTGTTAAGCTACCCAAGCATACATAATCCAGAAATTACCACTTAAAATACCGCAATGGAGCTCTGGGAATTCTTCACTTCTTTGAATAATTGATCATAGATTTCTTTGAATTCACCACTTTTTTTTAGTATCTTCAACTTTTTTGATTCTTCAGAATTTTTGATCTTTGAATTTATACTTTGACAGCTCCTCAATTCTTCAACTTTTCGGTAATCTCTCTCTCTCTCTCTCTCTATATATATATATATATATATATATATATATATATATATATATATATATATATATATATATATATATATATATATATCCCTCTCTTTTAAATATCTCATCCGCTCGAATCCTACATGCTTAAGCAATGGCGCTTACCTTCAACCTTTATTGGTTAAAGGTATTAGTCTAAGTGCAATGACTACATAAGCTCTCCTGGATAAATTTCAAGTTTAGGCTGCAAAACATATTATGCCATATAAACTACCAGATTGCCTTTCATATCTCATGGATTTTCACTAGAACTTGGGAAGCCTATATACACTATAACATGTGTTGGCTCACTTAAATATTTGAGCTTGCATCGGACCATCCCACGCAACACTAGCAACTTAAGTCTAAACTAATACTAAATTCAATTTTTAGATTATTATTTCAAATCTATTTCTAATTTTTCAAAATTTTAAATTTTAAAATTTTCTAGCAATTTACTTTTTCGACCCCCTACCCCACACTTATTTCATATAATGCCCTCATTGTATGCATAAATAATATAAAGTAATAAAAGTAAGAAAAAGGAACAGACTCCCCTGGGATAAAAGTGACAAGATTGAATCTGAACGTGTGGATAAATTAATTGGAAATTTTGAAATATAAAGGATCGAACTTGGATCTTCAGATATAAGTAATTGTGTCGTGAAAATGTGAATCCGAGACTTGAATATTCAACAAATGTAGTGTAGAAAATCTTCAAATCATAATTCATCAATGTGGGAAAGCATATGCCACATTGAATGGTTGATAGAGAATATATCCTAATTACCCAAATCACGTCGTGGTGTTAATGAACACGTCATGGTCTCGATTAAAAATTACGTCTAAAATCATGATGGTTTCCAAGGTCACGATGTGGAGTGATAGTCCACGTCGTGTAAACTGAACGTCACAGAATGTTGTATGTAAAATCTTTGACGCTAAACCAATTACAACTAAACATATGAACGCTTTTCCAAAATTCTACGACTTGTTTTTACTCTCTCTATCTATTAATTAACTTAGGAAAGCAACCCCACACTTATTAAAGAAAGTGGGACTTGAATCTTAACTCTGAATGACATAGCTTCTCTTGAACGCTCCAATCTCTCATAATCCCGCTCATGGAAATACACAAAATATGCAACAAAGCAAATAAAAGTGGAAAGAAGAAAACAATCATCCAATATTTGGTTACAAGTTCAAATCAAAGTAAAAACAAACCAAACTCAAAAACAAAATAAAAAAAACTAAAAGATAAAACTAGTAATCATCATCGTGTCCTTGAGCTCCACTCGGTCTAGCTCCGTCCCCTTGTCTTGTCCATAATTCCTCCCAAGTCAGAATGTACGGATATTGAGGTGGCATCGTAGGAGGTCGGTCCACATTCAAATGTGTAAATAAGACGTCAATCGTTAGTTTATGGTAGTTGACACCTCCACGGAGGTTGTCCAAATAAACACCCACCCGACTTTGAAATAGGTCGGTTGGTACCCCATCGTCAAATTGTTAAGGTTGTTGCTATGGTAGGCCTTTCTCTCCACGGGCTCTAACATTGCGCCTTCCCCTTGGACGCGACTGATCTCCTTGTTAACCAAAAGGTTCCTCAACATCCTCTGGGGGTATCACAAAACCTCCACCCGTGTTTACCACCACCCTCATAACACTCAAAGTTTGGACTGTCAAATCATTGTCCTTGAAACGCATAAGGTCCCTAACAATGTTTGGACTCATAATACCATAGGACCTAGCAAGTCGGGTGACCAAATGCCCACCCGTAATAGGACTACCGGGCCTTGAACTAGTTGCCTTTCTTCCTAAGAATCGTGTAAGCATATAAGGAAGGTCACAAAAAACACCGAGTGTAATTATGCTCCAAAGATAAAACAAATTATGAATATGCACCTTATCCCCGTAATGTTTGTGTTTGATCGAGAAAGTGAAAAGATGATGCAAAAAACTAGTAAATGGGATACCAGATTTGTCCTTCAGAAGCATCACGAGAATTGTACTCATGGTTCACAATGCTCCTCCAAAACTAGACATCTATAACTCCTGAGGTTAAGTCCTGAACACAGCCTTGTAAAAATAACACAAATTAAGGTGACTGCGTCTCTTCTTCGCTATAAAGACCCATTCACCATGCAAACTCCCTAAGGCTACACTCACGATACACACCTCCCAACCTAAACGCAAGAGCCCAATTGTAGTTAGGATCGGTGGTTTTGTCTTCAAAGTTCATGGTAGCAAAGAACTCCACTGATAGCTCCCGATAAACTGGTTCTTGGATAGAGAAAAGGTTCATGCATCCGTTGCATGAGAATGAAAATCCATATCCAACAAATAATTTAGACCAATGTCTTTCTAATTACACAACCATTCCTACCCCACGTAGCCATGCCCAATTTATAATATGAGCAATTGCGAATTCCTGGTTATACAACCACCCCAATCAGTTCATATAATTATTCACCATTGCTTGAGAAATGTTATGAGAGAAACGGTAGAACGGATGAATGCTTGGTACGTCAATTGGATCTTGATCTTGTAGAATTGCTCGATGAGGTCCCATTTTTTTTTCCTGAAAATAAACAATAATGAACCAAACAAACAAAACCACCAAGGAATTAAATAATAACATAACCCAGAAATCTGTTCTCCCAGATTCCACGTCGTGGACTCGGTTCGAGACGTGAATTATGATCGGTCCAAGTAAGGTCAAAACGAACCAGAATTTGCACTTGGGGTTTGTTTATTCTATAAATCTAAGGCTTAGTATAGCACATGCAATCAAGATTCATCAACCAGTTTACTTAATTTGGGCATTCTAACTCTACTAACAACCCTAGACTTCTAAATGCATAAAATTATAGAAGTTAATAAGAATATGGAACAAAATTCTTACCAAATGTTGATATAAGACACTTAAAGCAAGAAATTATGGAAGAAAAGTGCAAAAATTAGGAGTGGGGTTGCTGTGTTCTTCGTCCGTGAGGATGATTGGTAAGAGTGTGGTCAAAAGATAAAGTAATGTATAATGGTCCCCCTAGTGACTTTTTAAAGTTTATGCCGTGAAATGCTAGTTCATGTCGTGAAATTTGTAACTGGGTTAATTGTAATCGGGCCAAATCAAATGAACACGAGGTGGGCCTTGTACCCACGACGTGTTGTCGAGTCCAACTACCAAAATGCTAATTTTTTTTTATCTTAAAACCCCAATTTTATTTCTAAAATTTTTGCCAATCAATATTTATGAACCCCACACTAGTTTTTTACCATTTTCTAAAATAATTAAGGTGACTTGATGATTAAAAAGTTTAATATCCTAAAATTCAATTAAAAATGCAAGAAGGAAAAGAAAATCGCTAACTGAGCCCGGGTTGCCTCCCGAGAAGCGTTTCTTTTTGTTGGAGTCACGAGTCGGACTCTATGCCGACTCACGTTGACTTTGTAGGAGCATCCATCACCAATTGCATCTTTTGATCTTTCCATTTTTTCTTGTACACTTGAACACGACGAAGATAAGCTTTTTTAGAGCTCTCATTTTTACCCTTAGCATTCCCTACTTCAAGCTTTCTTTTTACCCCTTTATTAACCACAAGTTTATTCCGTGCTTTTTCTTCATTCCTTAGCTCCATGGGTACCATCTTCTCGTCCAAAGTTAGTCTATTTTCTCTTTGGAAGTAACCTCGTCCTCATCACTTGATACTAAGTCTTCTTCCTTTTCCTTACTCGCTCAAGATGTCAGAGTTTTATAAGCAATTACTTCAAGGACTACTGGTTTAAGGCTCGTAGGCCGTAACCCGAGCATGAGAAGGTTTTGAGGCTTTGAATAAGGCAGGTTATGTGATAAAAGGGTTCGTGATGTGCTTTAGAGCCAAAGAGTATCGGTAAAGGCATTGGCTCAGTCTTTTATGAATTTTGGGTTTTTGTTCGTGGAGTTTAAGGATGTGATGAGTTGCTAGAAGTGTAAGGCTTCTAGCCACCTTTCCATGGATATAAGGTTCGTTGGAAACGGACTTATAATGAGGAAGCTATGATTGTTTGAAGTTTTAGCAAGTTTAGTCCTTATTGAGAAATGGGTGACAATTGGGTACGCGGGGCATACACTTGTGTACGCGCAACATACTCATGCGCTTTGCATGATCGCGGAAGCCACCTAGAATGATGGGCGTACAAGAGGGTATGCTGGGCGTACTAGGTCCAGAAAGAAACCCTAATATTTTGAGGTGACCCCATTTAAGGAACATGATGGCCTCATTTTCAGCCACCATTTCCAGTCTCCAAGCCCTCTCAAACCCTAATCTCGTTTCCCCTAGCTTATGTGAGTATGGAGGCTGACTTTAGTGTTCTTGGTGAAACTCTTGGTGTAGAAGGATCCTTGAAAGAGGATAGCTTGTGCTTTCAGCTTTTGGATATGAGTTCTACTCTTGTTGGTGCATCTTCCAGAGGTATCAAGTTCGAAACTTGCTCATTGTTGTGATAGTTTTGGTTTTGGGTCCATTTTTAGGGTTTTATGTCCCAATATTGGAGCTTTGTGAGTTTGGTGAACTCCAGAGTCAATCTCGTGTGCTTTTAAGTGTATTGGGTTGCCTTGATTCATAAAAATGAGAACTTGGTTGTCTATACCTCTTCATGCATGTGTTAGGATGTTTTAAGAGAGTCTTAATGGTTATTTTTGGAAGTTGGGTCACATTAAGACATGCAAACTGATAAAGGTCACCAACTTTATCAGTAAGGAGCTTGTAATGAATTTCAGGAGGGTCTTATTTGTATTATTGACCAGAGGGTCTTATTTATGTTGTTGACCAGAGGGTCTTATTTATATTATTGACCAGAGAGTCTTGTTTGTATTACTGACCGGAGGGTCTTATCTGCTTTATCTGTTATTATGCATTCTATCTTTGTGACTTATGGTGTTATATTATTCTATATATATGTTGAGCTATGACCGGAGGTTCTATAACTGAGACGTGGGACCGTAGGGTCTTCACTGAGACAAATGACCAGAGGGTCCTTATCAAGATATAGCCATGAGAGGCTTATTATCTGTGTATGTGGTATTTTGGGGAACTCACTAAGCTTCGTGTTTACCATGTCAATTTAAATGAGTTTCAGGTACTTCTGTAGATCATGGGAAGGCGGAGGCATCATTATACATATCCATCGGCTTATGAAGATTTGAGGATTTTGGGATACTCTGATATTGTTTTGATAATAACTTACAATTTATGTGATGACTTGAATTTATTAGTAATATTTTGAGAATTAAAAATGAATTTTTTTTTGAAATTTGAGGTGTTACAAGTTGGTATTAGAGCCTTGGTTTAAGGGATTCGGGCACACCCTCGAGTATGTCTGGACTCAAACTGTGGAGTTGATAACTTTTTAAAAGGAATGATTTTACATCACACAATTTTCCAAGGAGATTAAAGAGTTTTAAAGCAGATCCGAAGCGGTGTGTACAAATAGCCAGAGGCCGAGTGGCGATTTCCCAAAATACCCATACTTGTGTTGTTATTATGAGTTGATAGAAATGCATGCTAGTTTAGGGCTAAGAATCTGCTCAGTATTGCATGCTAGTGTGCCTGCTTAGGATAGATGCCTCTATGCCTATTATGTGAGCTGGTAGTGTTGCATATGTATGATTATAGATCTCCGAGGAGTTGTGAGGTAGGATTGCCTGAGTTCGGTGATGCCTTTTTGGAAGTAGTGTTGAAAAAAACGTTTCTTAACTTTTTGGATATTAAAAGTGTCATGCAACTTTTTTGTTAGAATATGTAACACTTGTATTGTATGGGTACAATATGGCTATGTTCCGGTCTCTTGACCTCAACTACCTAGTTCAAAAGCATGATGAATGACAATTTTAAAACGATAGGAGTAAATTACATGAATGGTCCCTATGGTTTAGAATAGTTTGTGTGTTGTAATGTCCCAAAATTCAAGACTAAAAATTTCTTTTAATAAAACATTACTTAAAGCAAAATTATCGATCCAAAACATAATCAGAGTATTAGTTTCCAAAACACATGTTTGTTATCAGAGTAAAACATTCCCAGACTGTCTAATCTATGGTGTGTGCCATGCGATCACCCCGAGCTCTTCCCTCCGCTACCGGAAGTACCTGAAACCAAAACTGAAAACCGTAAGCACGAAGCTTAGTGAGTTCCCCACACTACCACATACCATGCATAACCACATACTGCACATACTGGGCCACGCCCGCTATCCTGGGCCTTGCCCCTATCTCGGGCCTCGCCCGCTACAACGGCCCCGCCGCTCCAGGCCCCGCCTGGCTTCGAGCCCCGCTCGGATACAGATTTGTTTCACTTAGGCCTCGCTTGTCACAGGGCCTCGCCCGCTAACATATAATAGCACATAAACATATCACAACACATAAGCTAACCACATACTAATGGATCCTGTCCAAAGGCCTCGCCCTTGTCCTGCTACTGATGAGTCATGGAACCCCGTCCATGCTCACACTCACTCTTTCCCTAACTTGGGCCTCGCCCCTGATCTGTTGCTAATGAGATGTGGAACACCATCCACACTCTGCTATTGGTGAGATACGGGACCTCGCCCACACTGACCTCCCTACCAAGCACATACAAGTATCACACAGACAACAAGTATAAACTATCACATAAACCATTCCTTGGGTACCCACCCGCTATCATTGGACCTCGTCCTTTATATCATACTAGCATACTATGCCTAAGGCTAACCCCCGGGTCTTCTACTCATAACTAAATGGGCCGACATTGTGGCCGTAGACCTATTCACACAAAAGGAAAACTCACTTGCACTGGCTGAACTCGCTGATGATCCCACTAGCTGCTGTCCGACAACTCTATGAACTCCTGCTCCACTAGCTCCTCGAGCTACCAATATCAATGCAACACTTAGTCTAACTGACCCCCGAAAGACAACCAAGTCAACTCTGGTCAAAGTCAAAGTCCTGGTCAAAGTCAACCTCCCAGGTCAACCCTACTCGTCGAGTCTGCCTACCGACTCGCCAAGTTCATAAACTCAAAGTCCTTCCACTCGCGAATCGACTCGCCGAGTCTACCGATTTCCGAGTTCTGACCTGTCCAACTCACCGAGTCTCCACTCGACTCACTGATTCGAGTCTCAACTCGAAGGGTTTGGGGTTTCGCGACTTGACTCGCCGAGTCTAAGAACAGACTCGCCGAGTCCAAGGCAATCTTCAACAGACTCGCCGAGTTCCTGCCCAACTTCATCCGACTCGACGAGTTGTTCATCCCACTCGTCGAGTTCCTCCTAATCTTCATGCTGCTCTCCGAGTCCACTCAAAGGACTCGCCGAGTCCATTCAGATCTACATACATGCAGAGGACTTTTGAGTCATGCATGGACTCCAAACTGTAGATCTACCCTTCCCAAGCCTATTCCTCACGTAAAGTTGCAAACTTTACGTGTAGAGAAGGATATCTAGGCTAAATACACCATAAACTAGGGTTTAAGGCAAAGAGGTTCCATAATCAACTCAAGGGCAGATACTTTATGCTTCACAAGGCCAAAATACGCTTAGATCCGAAGTAGCAACTTCAGATCTGGCTTCCAACTCAAATGGATAACTAATCATGGCTAAAAAGCCCCAAAACTCGCAACCATAACAGATCTAAAGAAAGGAAACAACTTAATACCTTCAATAACTCAAAAAGGTTCCCCAACTTCAGATCTAAGGCCAATCCTTGAGGCTTCAATGATTCCCCTCTTTCTTCTTCTTTCAAATCACCCAAAAATGGCTTGGAAGCTTGAATGAGCAACAATGGGGCTTAGGGTCCGATGTTCTGGGTGAGAGAGGCAGTAAAGGAACCCTAGGAAAGAGAATGAGACACTTAAATAGGCTCCAAGTCCCGAATTTAGGGTTTTCCTCGTACATATCAGACTCGCCGAGTCTCCTTGGCCGACTCGCCGAGTCGGTCACTTACTCCTCGACCCGAATCCCGCTCGGACTCGCCGAGTTCCTCCTTGGACTCGCCGAGTCGTCCCTTAAACTTAGGATTTCCTTTCCTTTCTTGACCTTCCTAACTTTGGGTGTTACATGTGTTTTCTCCCTAACTTATCTTTTTAATTCAGACCAACCCTATGATTTGATTTTGTTTTGAGTTTAGTCCCTAGCTGACTTAAAAATGTCAAAATTACATACCGTTAATATATATATTTTTGTATTTTATTAAAACAATAGAAAGTGTGTGGGTCCCACCCACCCGCTTTATGCTTATCCCGTTTACCCTTAATTGTCCAAACTAGACCGTATTTAGTCTTCAATGTCCCACCTTTCTCTTTCTTTCTAGTTTTTTTTCTCTCTCTCTCTCCCTCTCTCTCTCTCTCTCTCTCTCTCTCTTTCTCTCTCTCTCTCTCTCTCTCTCTATCTCTGTGTGTGTGTGTGTCTCATTCGACCTACTATCCGATCTCTCTATTTCCCTCTCTCTCTCACCGAAAAACACCATCGCCAACTACTCTCATCAGGAAACACCATATCATTCTCAGTCCTTCTTACATCTTTAACTTCTTTCTTTATTTCTTGTCAAACCTAAAGTTTACCCCTTTACATCTCCCGTTCTTCTCTTCAGTCCAACAACCTTCATATTGATGTCGTCATTACACCACTTAATCTTTCCTGCTATAACACAATGGTTTTGGATCAACATAAGACCTCTATCACCACAACCCTCATCATTTGCCCATTCGGCCCTTGATTCAAACTCTATAGCTGCTATGAGGGCATCCTCACCACCATTACTACTAACAAACAACAAACTGAAGAAGATAAAAGTTTCTTTTAGATGGCTCTAGTTGGCCGATTTCCATGTCTGATTTAACATAGGTTTTCATTGATTGCACCTAGTTGGAGGGGACGGGCCACATCAAGTTTTATTGATTGCATATGGAAACATAGATGTTAATCACCAGTCTTCCATCGTCTTTTATGTCTGATTCACAAACAATTTAGAGTGACAAAATCGATATGATTTTTTCTACTTTAGTTGACAATAATAGGTTTACTAGTGGGTTTTTAAAGTGAATTTGGTGTATGGGTTTTGAATACAACATAGGATGGTAGTTTATGTTGGAACCAACCTTTATGAACAAACCCACTACAGAAGGAAGAATATAACAAACAAAGTAAAGCTGCACTTTGCTATGTGATCTGCTAGAAGGAGAATAGAATAAAAAAGGTACAAGAAGATTGTTCAACTTTCACATCTTATTCTCTACTTGAAAATGGAAATTATACACACAAGAATCAACTCCTAAGCCTAGCTTATAAAGGAGAACTAGCCAAGAAAACATGGGAAAGTAACAAAGAATACTAAGCTTGTGCAACTTACAACCAACATGGTTTTGACCTGATCAATTAAAAGAAACAAAATGAGTAAACTAACCCTATGATATCTTGTTGTGTCGGTCTTTTGATACAACACTTTCCTTCGGTCTTAATAACCCTTCTTGCTTGCTTTTTTTTTTCTTTCTTTCTTGTCAGCTACTTGCTACATACTACTTGGTTGATATCTTGCTGATTTGTCTACTACTTCTTGCTACTTTTCTTTCTTCCTCGATCAAAAGTGATCACTCTTGTTGCTTGCTTCTTCTTTCTTTCTTGCTAACATACAACAACCTTCTGATCCTGCTTCTTTCTTCTGATCAAAAGACGTAACCAACCTTTCTACTTGCATTCATTCTTGTTGCTTGCTTTCTCCCTCTCGCCCAACTTGCTTGTTTTCTTCCTCAACAGTTGTATGCAACCATCTTTGGCATCGAACCACCACAGTCGGACCTTCATCTGTCAACACCATTGTGAACCATTAATGTAACAGCAGAACCGGAACACACAACATCGAAGAACCACTTTGGTTAGCTCTGATACCAAGTGTTGGAACCAACCTTTGTGAACAAACCCACTACATAAAGAAGAATATAACAAAGAAAGTAAAGCAATACTTTGCTGCATGATCCGCTGGAAGGAGAACAAAAAAGAAAAGGTACAAGAAGATGGTGCAACTTTCACATCTTATTCTCCGCATGAAAATGGAAATTACAAACACAAGAATCGACTCCTAAACTTAGCTTATAAAGGAGAACTAGCCAAGAAAACAGAGGAAAGTAACAAAAATCCTAAACTCGTGCAACCTACAACCGACATGGTTTTGACTTGATCAATTAAAAGAAACAAAATGAATAAACTACCCCTAAGACAATCACATGATTTTGACTCAGTTTAGATTAACAACAATTTAGGTTCAAGATTTGCTAATCTGAGGTTGTTTTGGGTGAAGTTAGAGAGAGAAATAGGTGGGTGGGTGAGTGTGCTGGCTTAATTTTAATTTTATAATTATGATAATATTAAAAAACGTTAAATGAAATGTAAAAAACAAAATACAAAGGGTATAACATTCATTAGAGGTCTGGTATGGATTACATCCGAAACAAAACCAAATCATAGAGGCTATCTGATTTTTCAAAAAAAAAGTTAGAGACCAAACACGCTAACTATTCCAAACCATGTGCGTATATATCAACACATGTAAAATATGAACGAAAATGGTATGAATAAAGTTTTGTCCATAAAAGAAGACTAATACTTGTTCAAATTACCATTTTGATGATGAAGTGAGATACAAATTTACTACTCATTTGCTTAGGTTAAATTGGTAAAAAGGTGGACAAATGATTTTCTCATCATTTGCTTATAGTAATCTAGAGCTCAACCTTAAAGGCTTAAATCCAGCTCTTCGCATATCCAGCGAAAGTGTCAATGAATGGACGGCCCACGTTTTACCCTTCAAGTTCAGTTTCACGAGCCTTTCTATCAGAAAGATTTCGGCAAAAAGATCAAGCTTCAAGAGGCTAGATGAGATTACTTACGAAATAAATAATAAATAATTGATAACATAATTAGTTGGTTTTCAAGGTTAGTTTAAACCTATTGACTTGCGCATTGAACTCCCATGTATCTCATAAAAGCATGTTCTGTTCAACTTTCAGCATCATGCCAATGACAGTTTATTTTCCTTAATAAACAATAAGTAACATGACATTTTTCAGAGTGATGTCCTCTTCAAGGCAGTTACATTCTAACTAGCTATCTAGTTATAATGATATGAGATATCCAAATAATAGTGTATGGTAGGAACCTATAAATGGACTGTTCGGAAAATCATATTAGCGATGATTTATGAAACATTAATATATATCGGCTTGTTGACCACTCAATCATGAAGAAAGGAGATCCGATATAGAACTCATTTTTGTGGATTTCTTACCAGGGACCATACTGTGATCATGCTATGGTGAAAGATCTTTTTAGATTAGTTTAGTCTGCGGGCGCAGTGTAATTAAAGCAAAGATATATATAGAAATGAAAACCATCAATTAAGTTAAAAGAAAGTTCTAACCATATTTATATATACACACATATAGATATATGGTGCACATATACAAGAAACCCTATATATTAATTATAAAAATAAAAATGTTGATAATCAAGACGAAATACCCACGCCAAGAAAATCTATGAAGGGTACATGATCATCCTTGTATTCGGTTGTTTCGTCTTCTTCTTTATGTTTCTCCAAAGTCGCTATCGCCTTAACCTGTGTCTGCATGTTGTTCTTGGAACTTACCAATAACTCCCTCTTAAGCACAGCATGATCATGAGTAGTGCTTTGAAAGGGACTCGAAAATATAACCCTATGGTGACATTGCTGCCCGTATGCACGAGTGTCCCTATGGCCTCCATTAGAACATGATAAATAGTTTTGGAAAGCAGTATTCTGGTCTGATAAGCTATGATGATGTAATCTAGAACTGCAAAAATCTGTATCCTCTCGTCGTGCAGTTAAACTTAAATCTATTGAAGACAAAGATCTATTATGGGTGGCTATCATGGTGGACGTAGGACTCGTAAAACTCCATGAAGAATTCCTCTCTTTGTTTAAATTCTGGAATTGCTTAAACTGACTATAGCTAGTAGAGAAAGAGATCGAAGCAGAATACTTTGTCGAGTTTGCGTCTCTTTGATGTACTCCTTTCTCAGTAGTAGTATTTAGATTACGACTATGTAAATCATCGTGGCACCCTTCCTTTTCGCAAATTTTCGATTTTTCCCTTTGCTTTCTTGCCATGATAACATGCCAATGATTCTTGACAGCATTATCAGTTCTCCCAGGAAATAACCTTGATATGAGAGCCCATCGGTTTCCATGTACACGATGAGCTGCCAAAAGCCTTTCTTCTTCTTCTTCTGTAAATGGCCTTCTGTTAATTCTGGGGTCAAGTTGATTGAACCACCTTAGTCTGCAACTCTTTCCTACATGTACAACATCAATAGATGAAATAGATTAATTTCAAAATCACAAATGAATTGGCATATATGATTGGTGATTTCCTTTATTTACTCTTGAATGAAAACATTGTTACTGATAGTAATATTCATCCGGTTCAGAATATATATAGCCCTTGTTTTGTTTTACTTTTAATTTAGATAAATGAAAATTTTGTTTGTATAGTACTCATAAGAAAAAATTCGTATGAATTGAAGACGACCATTTCTAGTGGATTGATCATGGGTCATCTCTTTTATACGTGTACTTTGGGAAAGGATTGAATCAGTTTTGCATAAGCGAATTCAGATAAGAAATCGATAAAATAGATCATCTCTTCTTTAAAATGTATAACCTAGTATAGAAATGATAAAAATAATTAAATTAGGTTTTGAAAAAACTATGCAAAAAAATCATGCCTTGTGAATATCAATACCTTAAAAGTAAAACAAATTTTAACTAATTAAAGACACTCAATTTTATTACCAAAACACCTTTCTATCCCCTCCCAAGAAAATTACAATTCTTGTAAAATTAATTTATAAATAAATTGTTGAAATTGAAATAACATAAATCCGCTGATCGATCAGAAGTTCCCTGGAAATCAATCACATACACTATATATATATATATATATATATATATATATATATATATATATATATATATATATATATATATATATATATATATATATATATATATATATATATATATATATATATATATATATATATATATATATATATATATATCCGATCTTTTTTGATTGATAAACAAATAAATTAAGAAAGAAGAAGAAGATGTTCCCACAAACACCTGATCGTCCTTGAAGCTTCTCAGCAATCGAGTTCCAGTTCTGTGGACCATACCGTTCAACAAGCTGCCGGAGTTTTTCATCTTCGGCTGGTCTCCAGTGTCCTCTAGGACACGTCCTTGCATCATCGCTACAGCCACCACCCCCAGTTTCCTCCATATATAAATTAATAACTAAAATCTTCGATAAAAGATAAAAACTCTAATTGTGCTCTAATAAGGATTGAAGTGGTAGTTTTACTGGTTTTTAATAATCACCATGAACAATATTTACGCAAACTGAAGAAGATGTAGATGAGGATTTTATAAGAGGAAAAAAGAGAAGTGTTGAGATGAAAATAAAGTAGGTTGGTTTAGGGTTGTGGATGGGAAGTCACTTTTGTTGGTTTTGCACGACACTGTCTCTCAGCTGTTTTTATGGGATCATATATAGAGAGAATTACGTATATATAAGTATACACTAACCCCTCTCTTGTTTTATTTCGGTCTTTACTTTCTATTTCTCCAATCAATTCGGTTCCTAACTATCTTTCATTCTCTTTCTCAACTACAATTTTATGGTACTATTAAACTTTATTGCAAGAATACCGGAACCAAAATATGGTTACATGTTATGTCGATATCTATCGAGTATTCTAAAGTCAAGACATCTACAGACACATCTCTGTATTTGTACCTTTTAATTTGGTTATAAATATGAATCTAGCTAAAACCAAATTAAAACAAGTTTGTGATTTCTCCATGGTTAATTCAAAAACGTAAAAGTAATACTTAATTTGTATAGGTGAACATAAATAATTCAAGTTTATAGTTGTATAGTGCGCGAAAAAAAAATCACCTGACAATTTGCATAAAAAAACTTTCATGTATGTAGAAATAATAACTAACCAAACGACACATAAACGTACGTAAGTAGAAGAGAAATCTGTAGAATAGTTAGTTTATCGAATTAAATGTGTAAAGATCTACATAAATTGTCCACTTTTTAAAGTGAGATGTTTACCTTCTCTCCACACTTTGGGTGGCAATATATATATAGAATCAAGTGGTTACAACACACTGATATAGAATCAGCTTGTTACAACATACTTATTGATATGCAGGTTCACATATTTATATATTTTTATTTTTGAACAACAAACACGAAAATTCAATAAAATGAAAATTTAGCGAGAAGCTAGTTACAAGCTGTAGGGCCATTACACAATGTAGACCAACATAAACTATCACATCTCCTCGCACTATTTTTCAACCAAAAGAAAGCTAAAAATTGCACCTCACAATTGCGATCATGAGTGCTCTTGACCTTATTTGTAAAAACATTAATGCCATTTCGGAGCTCCAAATCACCCATATTCTGACAAGAGTGATAACGTTTATGATGTTAATTACCTCTGTTCGAATCAACAAATGGTACCTGGTGAAATTTAGAACAGGCTCTCGATCGTGTTATGGACGGGCAAAACCGTAGCTTGCCACCTTCTAAGGAAAGAATCTGCAACATTAATCTTTGTCTTCGGACAATCCCTCATTAAATCTGGAACATGCTCTTGGTCGTGTTATGGATGGGCAAGTTCAAAGATCTAAAAGAATGTTTATAACCTAGGATTTGTTAATGAACTCATGAAATATTGATAATATAGAAAAGATAAATACCACCACCCGACGTTGCTATATATCACTACAATAATATGGACTTTCACACACAAAAATTCGTCGCCAATACGTGGGTGAAGCCAATTGGAACAAAATAACGATAGGCAACAAGTTTTCATGTATGGTGTGGTGGCTAATATCAACGGACACTTCCGAGTCAATGATGCAAGCACTGTGTTCCGTTGCTAATACATAACATTTTTTTTCCACGAACAACGAAGCCAAAGTTTACATAACCATAACAACATATTTGCTAGCGGATTGACGATGGTTGGACGTTAGTGATGACAATATTTTGAGACAAATTGGATATTAAATAGTTAGTACGAGTGTAGGTTGGGTCGAGTGACGGATTAATTTCTGACAAATGGTCGTCGCTAATCCGTTGCTATTTAATTTTATAGTTTTTAAATATAAAATTGTGTTCAGATTTTCATGTAATACACAAAATACTACAATATAACACTCCAAAGTCAAACTATTGAGATTTTTATTCATCTCGGGTAATTTCTTTATTTGTACGGTTATAGAAAATTTATATGAATTATATATACACCTATAACTAGGCAAATGGGTTCATTATTACTTTCTTCATCCGTGTAGTTAAATCGTTTATTAATTTTAAGGAAATTTTCAGTCAAAGACTTCATATATCCTTCTTGGTTATGTCTTGACAAGAGCCTAATAATTTTTTATATCCTTTGTCACTATGTTTCGTTTGCTAGAGCTTTTCTGGATAGCAGTACCTTAATTACTAGTCATATGTTGACTATATGGAATAATTATGTTCCTATCAAGTTGAACATCTTGCTTTGAAGAGTTACCCTAAATCGAATTCCTTTTTCTAGCCAAGATTACAGAAAAAGGTATTGATTTGGACTCTATGATTTGTGTTATTTGTGATCAAGCCATTGAGACTGCAAAACCATTTTTTCCATTTCTTGCCCATGGATTATGGATATTTGGCATCTTATCAATAGATGGTAGGATGTTCAATGACATACCACTTTTTCGGTCGATAACTAGATCAACCGGATGTACAATGTGCATCACAGTGGAGGGAAAAGAAAAAGCTTCAAAACAGTTATCATCACTAATTTTTTTGGGTAGTGTGGAAATTTTGAAACAACATTGTTTTTGGAACGATGAAACCCAAAAAATCGGCTATCTACAATGATATTTTCTCTTACTCTTTCTTTTAAATTGGGAATACGCAATAAGACTGTTGTTTGAATTGGTTGGGTGACTTTAAAATTCTTGTAGTGTCTATGATTTTATAATTTGTTTTTGTGTCTTGCTAGTTTTTAATATAATCTTTGACGTTCCAAAAGAAAGAAAGAAAAACAAAAGGAAGTTTTAGTTATTTGCTGGTTGATGGAGATAATCTTATTCAATTCGTCCTAGAAATCATTTTCAATTTGTCGATATATCATATGATATTTGGGAATTCTTTTAAAAGTATGGATCGTTTACTCTCCTTTTTAAACCTACTATTGAAATTCTTCATAGTGACAATTGCCGATGATTCTTACATATAAAAGTCATCATTAATTACTTTTTGTAAATTGTATTTATGAGAAACCTTAAAATGATATTAATATTACTTTAATTATTTAATTCTAACGAGGTTGATTTGATGTTTAAGTCGAAAGAAGAAGAAGTATCATCTATTGTTATGGTTTAGACAATGATTTTATACCAACCCTTGGAGAAGCCTTGTTTTCTTCATAAATGGGCGATGTTAATGGATAAACTCTAATAATACTCAACTTTATACGTTAGGTCTAGGTAAGCCATTGGTTCTTTTGTTTGGTACCTGTGGTAAAGGGTAATATACACATTTGCACCTTAATTTTTTTTGGTTCTTTTTTTGGTCCCTATGGTGTAGGGTAATATACACATTTGAACCTTAACTTTTTTTTTTTTAGTACCGACCATTATGTAATTTATTTAGATTTTGGTCTTTTTATTGAATTGAAATGACAATTATGATTTCACATGAATTTCTTTGATATTTATCATTATTTATTTTAAAAAGTAAATTAGGCCCATCCAACGCCACCCCTTTGAAATCATCTTCATTCCCCCGATTCAAGTTGTTGTCAACCCAACTCCTACAACCATCCTTATACCATTGTTATTCCAACAAAATTTAAAGGAAATCATAAGGGCGGTGACAACATCACACTAACGACACCAAATCTTTCTTTGAAATCCATACATAAGGTGGGCAGTTGGGCATCGTTAGTTCAAAGTGATGTTCATGTCTTTCTTATGAAGAAGATGATGACGTTCATATTTCAATCTTCTAAAATTGATAGTTTCTGCATTAGG
Source organism: Lactuca sativa (assembly GCF_002870075.4). NCBI lineage: Eukaryota > Viridiplantae > Streptophyta > Magnoliopsida > Asterales > Asteraceae > Lactuca > Lactuca sativa. Next base: position 12,080,813 of record NC_056623.2, read on the forward strand.
TTGAAGTATAGAAAATCCAAAATTGATGGTTTCCAAAGGGGTTTGAGATGGTGTTTAGGGGATTATTGATAAGGGTTGATTCGAGGTTGGGCATCGTGCGTCGACTCGTGTTGAAGGAAGTAGGCTTGGAAAACCTACAAGGGGGTTCAGAGGGTGTTTAAGGAATTATCGATAAGGATTGATTTCGAGGACGAAACCTAATTTAAGTGGGGAAGAGTTGTAACATATGTTTCCTAGAATGGATCAGTAGATGGTATTAGGGAGTCAAAGACATGGTTTTTGAGGAAAACCATGTGTCACGACGTGGTACATAAGGTGTCACGGTGTGGCATGTAAGTTGGTGAATGCACATTTTGGGTCCAAATTGTCCAATTGTACAATTCGGTTTTTTCCAAATAGTGAACAGCCCTATATGGACTTTAGGGAACCTGGTGGTTGGACCAGGTGTGAGACTTGTAGTCTCGACGTTGATTTGGGAACCTTTATACCTCGGTCTAGAAAAGGTTGTCGTTATCAAAAGGTATTGGGTGAAATGCAAGTGTTAATCTGGGGATCTCGGTTTATGAGTTGTGTATCGGCTAGGTTTATGGGTAAGAGATCGAGTCTGGTATCGCGAGTGTTTTGGGCAGATTTTTCATTTCGATGGATTGGTTCTATTGGTAAGAGCATCAAGATAAGTCAAAGCGGTATTATTGACTAGGAGCTCAAGTGTGCCATAGCTAGTTATTCCGACGCAATGTCATGTCAATTGCAGTTGGGTTTGGATAATCTTAGAGTAGGTGGTTTGATCATGTTGGGCAGCTCTCATCAGAGTTTAACCATTGCAGGAGTGATGTCACACCCCAAAACCGGAACGACGGAAACGTTCTGGGGTGAAGGACATCATGTCAAGTATCACAACATATGCAGTATAGTAATCAAAGTACAACAACCATTGCATTAATAGTAATAATTTTACATAGGTTACATTTAACAATAACATCAAAGTAGATATAGGAAATAACATAAGCTGCATCTTGGTACTAAGCTGACTTCGCAAAAGCTCCCGGAATGTACCTGTCTATGGACGACCTGAGAATACAAGTTATTTTGAAAGCGAGTATCAACATTTTTAAATGCTGGTGAGTTCATAAGTATTTAATGACATTGGTATAAATACATGTTTTACTTCAAAAATAATCTCACACAATGATGGTGATTTGAGTTTACAGAGTATTAGAATCCCTTCCAGAAAATCCTATGTTTTCTAATAAAAGTAGTCTACTACCAAGACCCAATTGTTTTATGTTTAAACTAAGGAGTATATTTATTTAAAAGCAGTCTTCTACCAAGACCCATCTATTTTATGTTTAAGAAACATTTTCCCCTTAAAGGTACTATCTTTATCAAAATATAATTTTTACTTTAAAGAATATGTGAGGAAATCACAAGCAAAAGTAATAGGGAAAATAATATTTTTCCTCAGCAGTAACACTGCTGGTTAAAGGTAAATAAAATATAGACTCCAGGAAGTATTAAGTGAACAATACGCCTCGGAGAGTCTAAAAGAATGAAATACAGACTCCAGGAAGTATTAAGTGAACAATACGCCTCGGAGAGTCTGAAAGAATAAAATACAGACTCCAAGAAGTATTAAGTGAACAATACGCCTCGGAGAGTCTAACAGAACGAAATACAGACTCCAGGAAGTATTAAGTGAACAATACGTCTCGGAGAGTCTAAATTAGCCTTTAATCCTATGTGGGTTAGTTTAAATGTTTATAATGTGACCTAGTATATAACTAGGAAAATAGGTTGTGATGTTTTCATATATAGAAATACCGTGATAATACGTATTACCTTAAAGCAATGAATTATAAGGTAAACGTAAAGATACTCGTAACCATACTGACTGACAATCGAATACTTGATGACCTGCTGGTGTCGGAATGAATGTGACATTTGTCACCCCTTGGCTTGGTCGGTCGGGACTGTAGCTAGCAGTCAGGATGTGGGAGTGTTTGTCCCGTATAGATCTAAACACACAATGCCCGCTCTCCCTCCAGGAGACTCTGGTTACCAACTCGACAACGGTGGAATCCGTGTCATGAGGATGTATCTCGTGTTTTGAGTTCTATAAACCTTTCCTTTTGCTAAAAAGTATATGTTTTAGAATATAAATATAACTAAGTTCTCTTTCATGAATGTTATGGTTGGTTTCTAAACTATACCTATTATAGTTTACTTGAGAAGTTATCTAGATGCCTTTGCTACCCAAATGATGATGATCTGGCTGATGGAACCTTTAGCCTTCCTAAGTCCTTTAAACATTACTTATATAACTATACATATACAGGCATGCATTTAACAATACAAGAGTATAAAAAGAAGTTTTGGTAAAACCTTTGGAAAATCTATCAATAAGAATTCATGACTTGATGTCAATTTATGAAAACAAGATTTGAAAACCTTTAGCTGGATAAAGCAGTTTTAACATTCCCCCCCCCCCCCATAAAAGCATTTAAAATCATTTAAAAGGTTAATTCAGGGTATGAACTCACCTGACATGGGTGACTCGGATGTACGGACGGTATAGGACGCTAAGTGTCAAGTGAGGACTTGAACACGCACCCGAATCCTATTTAACATGTAATGATACATTTAAGTATCAAATTAGTCATTTAACAACTATTTATGCAAGTGAGGACATCCTAAAGCATGAAAACACTTTGCTACAAGTGTTAGGAGTACCAAGGGTTGCATATAAAGAGACTATGGCCTAACATTGGAGTTTACTCCTCAAATGGTGGCCCTTAGGGATGTTTACGGTTTCTAGACCACTTCCTCCATGATTTTACAGCCATAAACTCATGGAAGTGGTGCCATTGGGTTTTCAAAGGTCTTATACCACTCAAGGAATTATGCTAGACTCGAATCAAGGGTTTAGGAAGTGATTGGGGCTCGAAATGACCTTCCTTTTGAGTTTGCGGTCCTTGGACCACTCCTTGGGAGTTTATGGTCGTAAACACATGGGTTTACGGCCATAAGCTCATGTTTTCCCATTTCTTTCGTGTTTTGGTGGTTCTATCTTATACATGCAAGGTTCTAGTCACTTATACAAGCATTGGAAGGTGTTAAGGGCACTTAAACACCCTTTGAAGGTGTTTACGGTTTTGGGAGGTCTTCCCAAACCGTAAACACATATGAACATGGGGATTTTGATGATTTTCGAGTGTAAACAAGTTCATATTAAGCATACAAGAAGCTAGGGCAAGTATACTTACGATCTAGGAGCTTGAATGATCGATTTTTGGCCAACAACACTAGTGTGTTTTCTTGGTGTTCTTGATGAAAACTTGAAGATCTAAGAAAAAGACAAGATTTCATGGATGAAATCGTGTAAAAACACAAGATTAAGTGTTATATGAACGAGTCTAGGAAGAAAACACTTACATTTTGGCAGATTTGACGAAATGATTTTATGATAGTTGAGAGAGAATTCTTGGTGTTCTTGAACTAGGAAGTGACAAATGAGCTAAAAATGACTAAGTGTCATATTTATACTCTTTGGGGTTTATGGCCGTAAACTCCATTTTACGTCCGTAAATTCCAAACTTTTGGAGTTTCGCGACTTAGGTGATATACGACAAACTCTAAAGTATACTTCCTTATAAAATAAAATACTCGAACGGGCTTAAATCCGACCAAAAATGTTTTGAGATGAATTTGGCAAATTTTTGATGTGCTTGATTGCTTAGTTTATACAAATGAAAATTTCGGGTTGTCACATCATCCCCCCGTTAGAGGGAATTTTGTCCCGAAATTAGAGTTCAAGCCCACACACGCAGATGAATCTGAGCGAAGCCAAAGATAAGGATGTTTAGACTCAACAGGTCTTCTCGCTCCTAGTGAATTTAGGTCTTCGCTTGGTGTTCCAGCAAACCTTTAATAACGGGATGCGGATTTGTTTCGGTCGCTTGACCTCTCGGTCCATGATCCCTATGGGTTCTTACACGAAGTTAGGCTCTCATTGATTTTTGATCTTGACGAGTGGGATTTCAAGAGTTACGTTGGACAAGCACTTTTTCAAATCTAAGACGTGGATGGATTTGGGTGGAATTTATGGAATTCCAGAGGTAGTCGAGGTCTGACAGAAGCTAGACCGATTCTTGTCAAGAATCTCGGATGGTCCTAAGCTCTTGGGAAGATAGAGCTTTTCAGTACTTAGAACATAATGTACTTCCATGGTTAGATCATCACTAGGCGTGATCGCCATTCTGAAGTTCCAAAAGTTCTTTCACACTGGGAGTGTATTCTCCGGTTTGGTTCTTAGAAGGCTCAGGTCGTTTTCTGATTTGTATTTCCTACTGATTGGCTTTCGGAGGTTTTCTGGATCATCGGATATATTGGCTATATACTGGTATCTATTGGTTACGTGGCATCTATCTCGACCTAGTGCAAAATGGACCCGCACTTCTAACTTTTGAGGTGTCTCTAACGGACAACTCTCAAAGTCGGTGTGATAGGGGATTTACCAGACGATGCTTAGAAAATTTTAAATTTTCATTACCATCTTAAAAGATGTTTTCACAACATGATTCCCTAAATCGGAAAGAATCATGCTCTTACTCGCTTCGTTGTTTCATGGATAGCAATCTCAGATCAGGGCTAACTTAGCCCTTAGAGATTTTCTAAAGTGCTGAACTTTTTCAGGAGGTGGTTCCACTATCTCTTTGGAGATAGTATTCTTTGGAACACCTAGTAGCCCAACAAATCTCTAATACATGCCCCAATAAGGTGTCTGCTCTCTCCAGCTCATAGGAAGTGCGTGTTCTTGTATAACCCATCGACTAGCACCTAGACCGGCGTCGAGTCTGAAATCTCTTTATGATCTGGGTATTTAACGCGACACACCATTTTCCTTTATTCAAGTATTCTTGGTTGCGGAGGTGGTAATGTGGTCCTTATCATTCTAGTATTAACTTTGGAGAATGCAGTCTATCGTCTATAGGGCGACGGTGACTTTTCTCACATGGGGCGGCAGTGAGTCCTAGGCACTACTCGTCTGTAACGGGATGGACGAAGTGCCTGACTAGTGCGAGTATTATTTGCAACTATCCTTTCAGTGTTTCTGAGTTTTGTCGATCTAGATCAAATCTAGAGAGTATAGGGTTCCGTCACTCGGAACTTGTAATTCCTCATCCACTCTCCTCAGGGTTTAACCTACTACAGCTCCCAGGTTTCTGGGTCTGCTGCTGAGATGCTTAGTTTGTGGGATTAAGCGTGAATGGATGGTCGTAGTCAATGTCCTTGACTCTTATGACTTGGGTTACTTTCCTAACCAAGGGTGTTAGCTACTATGTTGTCCTGACCGAGACGACAACAAATTTCCCATTTGTGGTCATTTAGTAGCTCAACCCGCAGTGGTTCCCTTGACTCTAGCTCCTTTTCTATGGGATTGGATGAAGGGTCTTATTATACGGTTCGTGGTCGACCTCATACTCGGCTTAATCACTAATACTCGGTGTATGCAAGTCGTATATAATTGGGATTTGACGGGATGTTCAGATGTGTGGCCCCACCCCAGACCCACAACCAAACGAGGAACAGGGAGTAGGGACGAAGCACACACCTTAAATATTATTGATCTAAATTATATACCACTCTAATGCATATACTCATTAGTAGTAAGTTAATCCCATGAGTTCTTTCTCTTGATTCACGAACCTGATTGTTCGATGCGGACAACCTTTCTGGAGGAATCTATTGAGTAGGTTTCGGGCGGTTATTGTCTTCCAGAAAATCTACGGTGTCTTCCGCTTCTGGTTTTAATGTCTATGGAGGGGTTGGTTAACAGCGCGTGGTACCCTTCTCCTGGGTACTTTGGAAGGATTGGATAAGAAAGACGACTGACGGTTTGCATTAAGTTTTCTTATTATTTTCAGAAGGATCTTTATATGACGCTTAGGCTATGGTGAAAGTTCTCTTTACACAGCACTAGGAATTTTCACATGGTCACACCAAGTCGAACCATAATTGACGACAATATCGAATTTAACAAACATTGACACGATATGGAATGAAGATCGATAGGACCATGTGTTGAACAGGGCACACAAGTTCTTAGTGTCTCGGGCTTCGTCCATGGTATCGGTATCGCGGATACTTGGACCGATAGAATTGACGCAAAACTCTAGGGGGTCCCGATGTTTTGGAATAATGTACTTTTCATGAATGGATCTCTCACGAGGCCTCTCTATAATCGCCTAGTATACACTAGTCATGCATAATTAAGATTACAAGGACTGTTGACTGAGCGACTCCGCCCTAAATCCACAACCAAACAAGGAACAGGAGATGAGACAACATCACTCACTCGAGGTCTATCAATCTCAATAAGGATCTTTTTAGTTTTTCACACAAGGTTATTTATGATTCCTAAAATACTCCTATAGTATTTTAATTACTTGCTTGATTATTATTTTCTGAACATGCTTCTGGATTTATTATGAATCTCTTGGTATCATAAAATACTCCTATGGTATTTCTAAACTTTATGTTTGGCTCTAGCATTCCTATTTGGTAAGTTTCAGATTTGTTGCAACACCACCATCACTCCCAAGCACACGTTAGTCGCATCTCGAATAAATATAGTTGATCAGGTTATATTTATTCCAGATTACGATTACATAACTGCCCAGGTTTGACGGTAGTGGTCAACATCCAAAGGCTTTTATTCTTATTCATCTTGTGATACTTTGTTCGGGTGTTTAGATTTTAGATGTTCTTATACTTTTGTAAAATATGGTTATATTTTAAAGTATAATTCTTGTTCAAAGTGTTTTATCCCAATTTATTTATATGTTGTATATCTTTTATGATTAGATATACTGAGCTCACTATAAACAATGCTCTGATACCAATCTGTCACACCCCAAAACCGGAACGGTGGAAACGTTCTGGGGTGAAGGACATCATGTCAAGTATCACAACATATGCAGTATAGTAATCAAATTACAACAACCATTGCATTAATAGTAATAATTTTACATAGGTTACATTTAACAATAACATCAAAGTAGATATAGGAAATAACATAAGCTGCAACTTGGTACTAGGCTGACTTCGCAAAACTCTCAGAATGTAGTTGTCTACAGACGACCTGAGAATACAAGTTATTTTGAAAGCGAGTATCAGCATTTTTAAATGCTGGTGAGTTCATAAGTATTTAATGACATTGGTATAAATACATGTTTTACTTCAAAAATAATCTCACATAATGATGGTGATTTGAGTTTACAGAGTATTAGAATCCCTTCCAGAAAATCCTATACTTTCTAATAAAAGTAGTCTACTACCAAGACCCAATTGTTTTATGTTTAAACCAAGGAGTATCTTTATTTAAAAGCAGTCTTCTACCAAGACCCATCTGTTTTATGTTTAAGAAACATTTCCCCCTTAAAGGTACTATCTTTATCAAAATATAGTTTTTACTTTAAAGAATATGTGAGGAAATCACAAGCAAAAGTAATAGGGAAAATAATATTTTTCCTCAACAGTAACACTGCTGGTTAAAGGTAAATAAAATATAGACTCCAGGAAGTATTAAGTGAACAATACGCCTCGGAGAGTCTAAAAGAATGAAATATAGACTCTAGGAAGTATTAAGTGAACAATACGCCTCGGAGAGTCTGAAAGAATGAAATACATACTCCAGGAAGTATTAAGTGAACAATACGCCTTGGAGAGTCTAAGAAAACGAAATACAGACTCAAGGAAGTATTAAGTGAACAATACGCCTCGGAGAGTCTAAATTAGCCTTTAATCCTATGTGGGTTAGTTTAAAGGTTTATAATATGACCTAGTATATAACTCGGAAAATAGGTTGTGATGGTTTCATATATAGAAATACCGTGATAATACATATTACCTTAAAGCCATGAATTATAAGGTAAACATAAAGATACTCATAACCATATTGACTAACAATCGAATACTTGATGACCTGCTGGTGTCGGAATGAATGTGACATTTGTCACCCCTTGGCTTGGTCGGTCGGGACTGTAGCTAGCAGTCAGGATGTGGGAGTGTTTGTCCCGTATAGATCTAAACACACAATGCCCGCTCTCCCTCCAGGAGACTCTGGTTACCAACTCGACAACGGTGGAATCCGTGTCATGAGGATGTATCTCGTGTTTTGAGTTCTATAAACCTTTCCTTTTGCTAAAAAGTATATGTTTTAGAATATAAATATAACTAAGTTCTCTTTCATGAATGTAATGGTTGGTTTCTAAACTATACCTATTATAGTTTACTTGAGAAGTTATCTAGATGCCTTTGCTACCCAAATGATGATGATCTGGCTGATGGAACCTTTATGACTACATATGTATACATGATATATAACTACTATTTAAACGACCTTCGGACGGATAACCGATACCCTAAAGCCACATCCAAACAAGGAAAAGGAATTAAGGCGAGTTAGCCTTCCTAAGTCCTTTAAACATTACTTATATAACAATACATATACAGGCATGCATTTAACAATACAAGAGTATAAAAAGAAGTTTTGGTAAAACCTTTGGAAAATCTATCAATAAGAATTTATGACTTGATGTCAATTTATGAAAACATGATTTGAAAACCTTTAGCTGGATAAAGCAGTTTAACATGCAAAATCTATTTGCTATATAGTTATTAATCACATGTGATTGATATAATAACTCTATAGTTCAACTTGTGTCCCCCCCTAAAAGCATTTAAAATCATTTAAAAAGTTAATTCAGGGGTATGAACTCACCTGACGTGGGTGACTCGGATGAACGGACGGTATAGGATGCTAAGTGTCAAATGAGGACTTGAACATGCACGCGAATCCTATTTAACATGTAATGATACATTTAAGTATCAAATTAGTCATTTAACAACTAATTATGCAAGTAAGGACATCCTAAAGCATGAAAACACTTTGCTACAAGTGTTAGGAGTACCAAGGGTTGCATATAAAGAGACTATGGCCTCACATTGGAGTTTACTCCTCAAATGGTGGCCCTTAGGGATGTTTACGGTTTCTAGACCACTTCCTCCATGAGTTTACAGCCATAAACTCATGGAAGTGGTGCCATTGGGTTTTCAAAGGTCTTATACCACTCAAGGAATTATGCTAGACTCGAATCAAGGGGTTAGGAAGTGGTTAGGGCTCGAAATGACCTTCCTTTTGAGTTTGCAGTCCTTGGACCACTCCTTGGGAGTTTACGGTCGTAAACACATGGGTTTACGGCCGTAAGCTCATGTTTTCCCATTTCTTTCGTGTTTTGGTGGTTCTATCTTATGCATGCAAGGTTCTAGTCACTTATACAAGCATTGGAAGGTGTTAAGGGCACTTAAACACCCTTTGAAGGTGTTTACGATTTTGGTAGGTCTTCCCAAACTATAAACACATATGAGCATGGGGATTTTGATGATTTTCGAGTGTAAACAAGTTCATATTAAGCATACAAGAAGCTAGGGCCAGTATACTTACGATCTAGGAGCTTGAATGATCGATTTTTGGCCAAGACCACTAGTGTGTGTTCTTGGTGTTCTTGATGAACACTTGAAGATCTAAGAAAAATACAAGATTTAATGGATGAAAACGTGTAAAAACACTAGATTAAGTGTTATATGAACGAGTCTAGGAAGAAAACACTTACATTTTGGCAGATTTGACGGAATGATTTTATGATAGTTGAGAGAGAATTCTTGGTGTTCTTGAACTAGGAAGTGACAAATGAGCCAAAAATGACTAAGTGTCATATTTATACTCGTTGGGGTTTACGGCCGTAAACTTCATTTTACGTCCGTAAATTCCAAACTTTTGGAGTTTCGCGACTTACGTGATATACGACAAACTCTAATGTATACTTACTTATAAAATAAAATACTCGAACGGGCTTAAATCCAACCAAAAATGTTTTGAGATGAATTTGGAAAATTTTTGATGTGCTTGATTGCGGAGTTTATACAAATGAAAATTTTGGGTCGTCACAAGTGAGTCTCCTACTCTAAGGATTATCTGAGCCTTCTGTCAAGTATAAGTGTTCTGCCGGGACATTTGGTCTATGACGTTGTTTTCTAGTGGGATCCTCAAATTATCAGGTGTTGAGTAGGCAACTGAGGGACAAGTGGACTGGATTTAACAATAATAATTCAGTATGGATGGTCTGTCAGGGAGTCAGACCATCTTGAGACTTCAGATTTCAGCTTGAGTAAATGTGTTTATGTTGCAAGGGATTCATCCATCTACAAGTTAGAGAGCCCTGTGAGGGTTGGTTTCGGTTGCTTCTGGAAGGTTCTGCTATGCTCGAGGTTGTAGCGTTGTTGCTCAGGTTGTTGGCTTGCTGGGAATGATAAGGAATAATTTCGAGGATGAAATCTAAATTAAGTGGAGTAGAATTGTAACATTCTGTTTAAATTAAATAAAATAAGATTAAATAAAATAAATAAATGAACCCCAAGATGTGAAGTATATTTCATATTATTATTTAATTGAATCCCTCAATCCATAATAGTTTATTAGTATTAGCCTTGGGAGTAAAATGTTATAAATTCAGGAATTTACGGTCTCAATGGTATCATTTGGACTTTTATTGAATAGATTTTTGGAAGCGGGAGCTAAAGGGTAAAATTCGGATTTAGATTGCAATGTTTAGTGAAGGAGGGGCCGATTATGTTAAAAGGAGTGAATTTTTATTATGGAGTCGGGGTTTTAGATCGCTTACCGCTTCCCCCTCGTCGCATCTCCAAACCTTAACCCTAGATCTCTTCAGCCGCCATGTGTGACCTTTCAGCCGCCACCTCTCTTCTTCTCATTTTTGTCGATCAGACAAGGCCGCCAAGCAGCTACCTCGCCATTGAAACGCCACCACAACATTGCTGCCGAACGTCATGGGTAGCCGGAAGACCCACCAATATCGGAGTAGAAGATGTGTTCGTCGTGCATGGGTCGTGAGCCACCAGAAGCACGCGGTAAGCTAACTGAAACCCATTTTCTCCCTTTCCATTGTTCCTTCCAGTGTGCGTGACGTGGGGTACGTCATTGTTGCCGCTGCTAGCCTCCGCCGCCATTTATGTTAACTCTGGAATCGTCCGTCGCCAGGTGGATGGCTGAGGGTTGGAGGTCTCATGTCGAGTTTTTACGAGTGTTTCTGCTAGAAACCATGAGGCATATCGGTAGGCGGTGAGGCGAACCACCATGGCAGCCAACCATGGTTGTTGTCGTTTTCTGCCACCTTGTACTTCCGCTTTGCCACCACCAGCTATCGTGTGGAGGTGGTTGTGGGTGTGTAGTATGGTGTTTGAGTGTGTGTTTTATTGATAAATATTGAATCAACATTTCTTAGTCCATGGTGAAGAAAGGCCACCACCGCCGTCGTGAGGTGATGGCAACTGCCGTGAACCGCCATCGACCACCACCGCCCAAGGTGGTTGTGGGTGGTGCCCGACTTATAATGCACTAACTAATCTAAAAGCTTAATCTTGGACCCAATTGGCATGTGCTTGAGTTGGAAACCCTAATTAGGGTTTAGAAAACCCTAATTTTGTTGATTTTAGTTTGGACTTGTCGGGACCCGCGTTTTAGACCGTTGGATTGGAATTGTGACTTATGCTCGATCACATTGTATGATTGGCCTAGTGGGACGATGGACTTAATGGATTATGTCCTTAATGGGTTAAGTAAGAACACTTAACCCTAATCGTCATTTTTTGTGAAAACCCCTAATTATGATTAGGCTTCAAGTTGGGCCTTCTTTTGGGCTTAGGTGTTTGGATTCTTAATGGGCCATCTATGAACAGGTGTAGGGACTAGGATATTTGTATGGGCTTTAGGGTAAGGCCCATGTAAGGGGTTTTGGCCTAATTTGGAAAATTGGGCCATATGTTGGGCCTTGGTTCATTGTTTGGCTTTCTTGGCCTTCAGAGTGTGAGTTTGGTCCTTCGGCTTGGATCAAGCTATGTTGGGGATAATTTAGTCTTTGTACCCCAACCATGGACTTATGGTTATGTATTGGAACCTGATTATTAATTGGGTGTTGTTTTGATGTTGACAGTTCGAGAATCTGTCATCCAGCAGCTAGAGTTTTATTCGCGAGATTTCAGCAGAACGAGGTAAGTCTCCTCACTGTGTTTAGTGGGTCGAAGGCACCAATGTTGGCCCATGGTTATTATGTTAGGATGTCGGTTGTCTGGGTGACCCTGGCATGTGTATGTATTGGTATGTGTCCTGGGCGGGGCCCGATGATTATTTTATATGCTAGTATCAGGTTATGCATATATGAATTGTATGTGGGCGGGGCCCGTTGATTGTGGTGTATCCTATTATCTTTGTGATTTTCGCATGTGTTGGAATGTTTATATGATTATATGTATGTAAGTGTGGGTAGGGCCCGTATCTCATCATTATCCGAGTGTGGGCGGGGACCGTATCTAATCATTACTTGTGTGTGGTTATTGTTATGTTTGGAAGGTTGTGTACTTGTTGTTTATGTGATACTTATATGTGTTTGTTTATGTATGTGAGTGTGGGCGGGGCCCGTATCTCATTATTATTTGAGTATGGGTGGGGATCGTATCTCATGATTAGTTGAGTGTGGTCGGGGCCCGTATCTCATAGAGTGTGAATGGGGCCCGTATCACATAGAGTGTGAGAGGGGCCCGTATCTCCTAGTGCGGGGCCTGTTATCCAAGTGTGGGCGGGCCCATATCTCCTTAAGTGTAGGTGGGGCCCGTATCTCCTAATTGTATGATATGTGTGGTATGTGGTAGTTTAGGCGAAACTCACTAAACTTCGTGCTTACGGTTTTTATTTTTGGTTTCAGGTACTTCGGTTCTCAAAAAGAAGAGTTCGGGATGATTGCAGAGCACACACCATATGCTTCCGCCTTGGATGTTTTACTCTGATTTTATAGAAATTGATACAATGGTTTTATGTATATGTTTAGATCTCATTGATAAATACTGTTTTACCTATTATTAAAAATGAAATTTTTGTGACCATATTTTTGGATGTTACACCCCGCGTACTAGGGTTTCCTCCAAAACCCTAAATACTCTGAAGGCCATAACATCCTCGAAAGGTGACGAGAAGCCATACACTTCTAGCAACCCATCATACCCTTGAAATTCCCCAAACCAAACCCAAAATTCATAAAGGACCGCTATAACAAGTTAAAATTATGCCCTTAGGTTCCGAAACACCATCGAACACTCGGATCACTTAGACTTTAACGCCCTCATCAAAAAAGGCCAATACTTTCTTCCCCATGCTCTTAAACCTTATGATAACTGATGGTCAGGTTGTAGCCCCGAATAATGAAGCGATTTGAAACTGGGTGTTACAACTCTCCCCTACTTAAATTCGATTTCATCCTCGAAATTATTCCTTATCATCCTCGACATACCCGAGAGCTTGACGGACACAACCACAACCTTGATCATACAATTACATTTCTAAGGAAACATAACCCAGCAGAAATTTCCACTCGAAGATGGCAATTCCACAATCCCATGAAAACCCAATCTACTTTATCTAAAGCCTGAAGTCTCGAACTCGTCCGACTCCCTGACAGACCGCCCATAATGAACCTATCCCAAAACCATAACACTTATCCATCAAACTATCTATTCAACTCTTGAAGATAACAATTCCATGAACACAAAAAGATACCAGATATAGATTTCATTAACCACCAGACCAACATCCTGCTGCTAAGACGTTGAAACCTCATCACTTGCCCGACCTTCTCACATTTATAAGTATCCCAGAGTACAGACACATAAGCTAAATCGTGAACCGTCCAGTTGATGCCTTTGACATACATATTTCTTAATCCACATCTTTCTAAGCACAGACTTTTCAAGGATACACTCGCGATTCCCAACGCGGGTTTTCACTAAAAACCCACTCGAAAATGGCCACTCATATTCTTCTCGAGGTCCCTTCCCTACAACTGATGAGCATCCATTTATGAATCCACCCCCAATCCCTAACTAGAGACACTACCATAAACATGAAAAAATTATCCCCAAAACATACTGATTGCGAACATCACCCAAAACCAAACCATATGATGCACCAAACCTTAATAACTCTTGACTCTTCGCTATGCCATTACCAACCACTGCTTCAACGAGCAAAGATGATGAAACCAAAAATTTCCGCGTTGCATCCAACTCCTATTGGCTCAGGTGTACCCCCACCTGGACAATCACTCGAGACATCCATAAAGAACTTTATGACTTGAGACCTCATAAGCAACTTACAACTTGAAAATCAAAACCCTAACAACGGCTTGCAAACAACATGAAATATAATGCATACATCCCACAAAGACTTTCTGATACCTGACTAATACTCCCCACAATCCTTACTTCTTCCCTTATCCAACCAACATATTTGTGACTCACCCGACTCCCATCAGTGTGTCAACACCGAAAGCACTACAAGCAGAAGAAATGAACCGCCATGTTCACTAGGCCAACAGCCTATGACTGGAATGATACTAATAACACACTGATCTTGTTGTCATCACATCGTTCGCCTCTAGGCCTGAAGATACCTACCTCATTCGATTGCCTTGCAAGGACCTAATCCACTCCCTAACAACGGCAATTGAGCACAACCACACTGCTACCAAGCAAAACCTTACGAAAAATGGTCGCACATGACCCAAGAATAGGATAACGGTTGCACGCTTGGTCCAACTCGAAGGCTATAACCCAAAAGAACCATTAACATAACTCGAACCAAGTGTTCCAATGCTATCTTGCCTAGCTCACATGAAATACTCCCCCCCTCCATACACATACTTAGAAGACCCATAATCTCATCCAAGGAGAGAAGAAATACCAGAGATAATCAAAATAACCCCTCAATCAATAACATAACATCCTCACAAGCAGTCAAAACAAAATCCCATACTTGATTGAGACTAACAGATTACATCACTACACAACTAGCTCTAAAAGACTTCCACGGTGATCCCGAAGGTTACCAAAACCTGAGTATGCTATGAACCAAGTTCCCACTCCACCATTGAGGGTAAACATATCCGAAGATCCAAAGAAGATAGAACATATTGAACTTGATGACAGATTAGCCCGACCAATGAATCTCGGCTGACACAATTAAACTTTCGAGTGAACCTCCGCTGAATGATGAATCCTACAACCAGTGGTCAAGGACACCTTGACACTTAATCCAGAGAATCAAGATTTACATGGAACTAAACACACCTGCTTCTGGAAAAGATCCACCAATCAACCCCTGCCCAACTAATATGAAAACAGCAATCCAAACAACATATTGGCAAATCCCTTAATGGACAAAATACTCAACCCGAGAGTCCCAGTTCTCCCCCACTTAGGGTTCGAACTACCACCTACTAGTGACAAAGCCAAATCATAACTCAACCGGTTGAAACGGGAACTACCCTTCCTAACTCTGGAAATCACGAGCCTGTCTACTCCTTCTCCAAATGCGGAAAGCTGGAAGGACATAATCCTTGCCACAAAAAACGACATCTAATCCATCAATCAACCATCCCACTTTCAACTACAAAACACAAGCCGATCATAATCATCATCGCCTTCATGAGTCCTACGACTCGAATACCCGACCTCGAGAAAAACCTCTGAGGCCTCAAACCAATAAGCCCACTAGATCTGCACCAAGCATCCCAAGTCGATAACACCACTGGGGCTCAAAGAAATTACCAGGACCATTCCCCTTCCCGAGCAATCACAACAAAAAAACAAGAGGAACAGAAACAATTCCGCGAATTATGGTATCCAACCATGCTATCCTCCTCGACCATCCCTTAGGATCCTCGAAACATTTATTGATTCGAGTATGGATCCTATGCTTCCAGTAGTACGGGCCTAATACTACCCTCCACACCTATCCATACTTTCCTCAAGGATCATCTCGGGTCCTCTCAGTCTTAGTCATAGAATACTCCTGAATCCTACTCAACAGTGAAGCAACCACACTAAAATACTCCATAGGCTATCCTAAGACTCACTTACACCCCCTCCACCATCAGTTGCTGAAGAACCCCTACTAACTCCAGCAAACCACTTCACGAATACAATTACATGCAACCAAGCTCAAATAATCCTTCGACTAAAGGACTCATCCCTACAACGGTTAGACTCAAATGAGAGTTGTGTAATAGGTCCGAGTCCTTCAATCTAAGATTATTTAACCTTCATTGCACGCAATTTATTGTATTCATTTGATGGTTAACTCTCATCAACATGTGTCCCACAAAGCACAAAGCAAGCAACATTCGAGCAGAGAAGTCGACTGGCACTAAAATGCAATAATATCAGACAGATCCTCAAACGAAATCCTTGATCTCAAACTCACCGCACCACGGGTGTACCTTCTCCCTACTCGCACTCTCTCCAGAGTGGCCAATTATTCCTCGTGTTGACCCGCTATACACTGCACCCACTCATGAAACTTCCACCAACCCTGCAACACTCGTGTATGCTAGCCCAAAGCCCTTCATCAAACAAGAACAGGAAATAAGGCCAAACCAAACATTCTCAGACTATAGAATCTTACTTATGTACATATGTACACCTATGATGCATACACTAAGCAACTACATAAATGATGCCAATTTTATATAAATAAGAACCCTAGACTATCATGCATCATATAATCACGTAATTCTATCATGCAATTCCTGAAGATCCATAGCCTATCACTAGCATGTTGTTCTAAAATATCACAATATCAAAGAAACAGTGTGTTAATTTGGGGTCTACTTACTGGCTCCGACTGATCGTACACATCGCATCTTCCTTGATTATTTTGAAAACAATTTTGAAAATCATCTGTAAGATCTTTTTCCTTAGTTTGAGATTGGATTCACATGAGCGTGCCTCCAATTCACTCAAACCAAGGCTCTGATACCAACTTGTAACATCCCAAAAATTTCAACAATTTTAAACTTTTCAAAATGATCCTTTTACTAATAAATTTTTTACAAAATAGTGTTCTCAAAACGTTATTTGAAAATCAGTGCCTCCCAAGATCAATGACACAAAAATCAGGATGTGTACGGTCATGCCTTTGCCTTGCCATGAATCTCAGAAACACCTGAAACCATAAACCAAAAACTATAAGCACAAAGTTTAGTGAGTTTCTCCCAAAGTACCAACATAGAAAATATAAAATATACAACAAGCAACATGCATACAGAGCCTTCAGCCTGACTAGAACGCCCCACTGGCCTACATACTATCTGGACCGCTCACAAAACCTTCAGCATGACTGGATCGCCTCACTGGGCCTTCAAAATATTTGGACCGTTCTCTGGGACTTCGGCCTGACTGTTACGCCCCACTGGCCTTCAACCTATTCGGGCCGCCCTGGGTTTGTTGGTCTTCAACACTAAGCAGGACCGCCTCAACCCAACCACATAGAAACCATGTCGACATATAAATAACAGATAAGCATACATATAACATACCAATATAAAGATTATCAGATTTGTTGACTGGAAGCACAAAGCAGTACAGTCTCAACCCAACCACACTACATCAACACATTTGACCAGTAAACATATAGCCATAACAAATAACAAGCAGATCTAACAGATCACTAAGCATAACATCATCCTATCTACCAAGATACAAAACTAACATATCACCATAGTACTCAATCATACAATAAACTAGGATAACAATCCAAAGGGCCGGCATTGGTGCCTTCGACCCATAATTACAGTTAGAAAAACTCACCTCGTACTACCGAATCATATAGACGATCCATGGTTGCTAGCTGACAGATTCCCGAACCGCCAATATCAAAATAACACCCCATCAACCGCTGATCCCATGAATAATCTATGACTGCAAAAAAGCTAAAATCCACGCGCTAACAAATACCACAGTGACAACTCATAAACATATAGCCCCTGACTCACACTATGAGTCCAAATTATGGTAAAAGATCTTTTTACCCTTCCTAAAGCTTGGCCCAAACTAGACGACCAAAGGCCCAAAATCCAAAATAAACATCTAAGGCCCAAATTTTGAAATCGTGTTTTGTAAATTTTAAAAGTGAATAATATATATATGAAGTTAACCAATTATAAATTGAATATTATAATAAAACGAAGACCATGGAAACTAAGAAAAAAAAAAAGTACATATAGTTTACGACATCATTTATCAAACTTTAAATTAAATTGGTCGTTAAAAAAAATAGCTATTATATATTAAGTTCTATTTTGATTAAAAATCGCAATTTATTGATATATTTTTCGAAGAAGTCGTGTGTAAAATATAAAGATATAAAGACTTTTGAATATATTAGATATAATTCAAATTACGACAATTATATCAAAAGTATATAAAAATGAAATAATCTTTTATATATATATATATATATATATATATATATATATATATATATATATATATATATATATATATATATATATATATATATATATATATATATATATATATATATAATTAAATTAAACTAGTACTTATTATAAAATAAACATGTATATAATATGTTTGTTATTAAATAATAAGTTTATGAAATAAAACAAAACACGTGGGTATATACATGTAAAGCAAAATTGTTTCATAAACAAACTGGGTGGATCCATATTTCTTAATTGGATTCATAATCGTACACAAAATGGATCCATATTTGCTATGTAAAGATTCGAGAATATAATATAATAAATTCAAGATAAGAATGTAGGTGAGCTCGAGCAACAATTGATACGTGTAGCGATGCGCACGAATAAGAATTAATTAAATGTACACACGTTAATTTTGTGCGAATGACTAATTGTTTTGAATACTACGGATAGAAATTTATAAATGAAAACATTGGTATAAATAAAACTTCATGTCACCGCTTACCTTATCAAAGTTTAACAATTGCAGGTGATAAGTAACCAGTATAATCATATATTGTTGAAAGAATTAGAATAGTTTATAATAATACTTTCGAACTTCAGTTTATGTTTGTATAAATTACAATATCATGGGTAATTATGTAATATATAACACTTTGTAATAGTCGGTTTGTATCCAATAGGTTGTAACCTCTTTATCAATGTGAAATATTGCTTTTATGAATATGCAAGTAGCATGTTTTGGAGTAATAATATTGTGAAGTATGAAAGTTTGGGTCTTACAGAAATACGAAAGTTGGAGTCTTTCACCAAATATGGCCCCAATTTTCCAAATAGGGCCCAATTCCTTTCGTGGACCTTCACCCAAGAAAATCCAACAAAACAAAAGCCCAAACCATAAAATCTATATGGCCCAATATGACCCAAGACAATTTGAGCCCAAAACGAAGAGGCCCAATACTGCCGCGTACGCAGGGCGTTCTTTGGAGGTACGCTCAGTGTGGACGAGACTATGAAGAATCTACCATCGGGGTGGCTGATTGGGTATGCGGGGTGTACCCTCGCAAGTCCCATTTTCTTCATAAGTGCTTAATAGCTTCAACATTTAAGCTCACACTTCAAATCGAAGGTCCAGAGACATACTAGGGTCATAAAGTCTCCAACTTCATGATCTTACACGTCCATAAAGCTCTTAATACAAGGTCTTAATCCATTAAGACCCTTCTACCAAAAGCATGAGACACTTCTAGCCATTGGGACCTTATTTTTATGACCTAGGACCCCTCCAAGGGTCTGAAAGGACGACAAAAAACATCCAGAACATTACATGCTCAAGATAGAGCATTTGGGACTAAAAAGAAGCATAAAAGACCCAAACATGAGATCTATCAAATGAACCATAAAGGTATAAACTTTATACCTACCAAGCTACCAAAAGGGGATGAAAATGTTGGATCTCAAAGCTTTCCTTCAAAGAACAAGTCTTTAAGTTCCCCCTTCTTCTTCTAGATCCACAAATCTCACAAGAACTTTAAGATCACCAAAAAAGGGCTAGGGGGTCGAATTAGGGTTTTAGAGCATGAATGCTGAATTAGAAATAACCAAAAGGGGCTATCATAAAGCTTATATAGGGCACAACACAAAATATTAGGGTTTTCTAACTGGCCCTCGTACACCCATCATGGGCGTACGAGGCCTAGCATCCCCGCACCATCCTTCACATTACGCCCAACGTATACCTCTTTACGCCAAGCGTACTGACCTACGTAGCCGTACGCCCCGCGTACTCCCTTGGTACTCCCCGCGTACTAGGGTTTCCTCCAAAACCCTAAATACTCCGAAGGCCATAACTTCCTCGATCTAAGTCTGTTGCCGACGAACTTTATATCCACAAAAAGGTGACCAGAAGCCCTACACTTCTAGCAAACCACATAGCCTTGAAGTTCCTCGAACCGAACCTAAAATTCATAAAGGATCGCTATAACAAATTACAATTATGCCCTTGGGCTCTAAAACACCATTGAACACTCAGATCACTTAAAATTTAACGTCGTCATCCAAAAAGGGACAAATCTTTTTTTCCCCAAGCTCCCAACCTTATGATAACTAATGATCAGGCCGCAGCCCCGAATAATGAAGTGATTCATAACTGGGTTTTACAAGACGTGGGGCACATAAATTAGTGGTTATAACTAAGGGTGTTCGTTTGGATGGATCGGTTAGTCCAAATAGATTTCAGTTTTCAAAATATGGATCCGAATAGTCCAAACTAAATTCAAATCCAATTCGATCCAAACAAATTACAATTTGGTTGGATTGGTTTTTACAATTCGGTTTTTAAGAGGTGAGACATTTTAAATATATATAACTTAAATATTAGCCAACTCTATAAAATTAACTAAAAAAACATTTTAGTTATGATTTTTTTATTCTCCAATAAGATTTTGCTTGGTATATATACGCATTTAATGGTGGAATATTTAATTGTCATCGTACAATGAGTGAGATAGTAAACGGGCAACAAGTTGCGCCGCTAAGCCTTTTTGATTGGTAAAACTAATTCTTTTAAAGACTACATCCGAAGATCTAGGGGATATAACGTTACTATGCATGATTCGTTGTACTCTTTTAAGAAGCTCTACCGCATCCGGTGCGAGGAAACCAAACGTATCAAATGCAAATTGTATGAACACGTGTTGATTTTCCATGCACATTCTCATGTTAGGTGACTTTGCCTATAGCTGCTTTTAAAGCAGCAAGTCCTGACGTGAAACCCCCAGCCCTCAGGCCCACGAGAGGGGATACCCTAGTAAGATCCATACATGCGTGTTTCCCTCCGACCCATCCAAAAATCAAAATGTCAGCCGGTCTGAGGGTTGACCTTCCTTCTGTCGGGTCAGTCAAGAAATTAACAGGTGCCTCTTTCTTAGCGGAAACCCCGACACGCTTAAATATGTCAAACAAAACACCCTAACCATATTGTGCCTGTATTTCAACCCCCGGGAGTTCTTTAAAGTGAACTGCATGCTCTCCAAAAGAGTCCAAACATGCCTTGCGACACACTGGACATATCTCATCAGCTGGGAATATGGGAATCATGAGTCGATATTTGAGAATAGTACGATACTCCACGGGAGACATGTGTTGGCCAAGCCCATCTATAAGGATAGCCAGAAGAAAATCTTGAGCATATGGTGCACGTAAGCACTGGAAAACCGCTTTCTGCCGAGTCGTCATGTCGAGATGCACTTCCGTATCTTGGAAAATTTTACGAAAAAGGGTACTCGCCAGTGAATTTTGGGATTTAGGGGGGGTGGTGTCTTTAGTAGTAAAATTGGTAAGATCAAAATCTAGAAGCTTGTTGCGAAGGGATGCTAAGGAACAATCATAATCAGATTCCATACCATGTATACCGCTATCCCGTAAGATGTGGTCTTGCGATACCCAAGATTGGTCCCTTGAGGTAACAAAAGCATAGGAGATAGCCTCTACTGCCGAGTATAAACCCAAACCCCCAAACCTAATGCGTAAAGAAGCAATTCGCCATTGTATGTCACCAAAGAAAGGGCCCCCGCAAACCACAATGTCCTCAATCGCCCCGCGCAATCCATTGTCAAAGAATATTGCCGCCTCCTCCACGGGAACGGGTTGGCATGTCCTCAACCCAAAGAAAAGCTTAGCAATACCCATACAAGACCGAAGAGGAAGGAGCTCACTCTTGGGGTCAGACAATTGTGGAAGAAGGCGCATCAAATTCACAGCGTTTTCGGCTCTCTTTATGGTTAAGCTGCGAATGAAACTAGCATCTCTACTAACAGCTCCCCTAAGATGTTTCACCCCTAAAGGCGGCCTCCCGATGTCAGCCGAAAATAGCCCCTCCCGTAACTTCCTACCATCACATGAGGGCCAAAAGAGCTCGGTTTTCTTGATATTCAGCTGAAGGCCCAATTTTGGGCCAATCACCGTAATGATGTCCATGCATGGAGAAGAAGCTTGAAATTGTCTCTAAAATTATGCAAGAGCGGGTGCAACACAATGGCAAAGAGAAGTGGTCCCAAGGGGTCTCCTTGCTGAACCCCAGTAGAAGACCGAATATGTGTGTTGCCTAGATATAACCATGCTGCTTGACCATATCGGAATTCTACCCACAAGGAAATAGAGGGACACCTTAATCTGACCTCATGAAGTAATATGGATCTATCAACAATGTTAAAGGCATTAGAGAAGTCCTCAGTAAGCATGGAGAGAGATTTGTCATCATGGCGCTCACTCAACAACCTATTGGCGCTATGTAATACGGCATCAGCGCCACCCGACTCCGAACTAAAAATCATTGAGATATTTGGTCATTTCTTTACCAACACCTTTCATGGCCAAATTGGAAACCAAACGTCTCCATATAGTACCTACTGCAATATGTCGTATTCTCTTGTCAGGTTTTAAGAGCGGCGTGAGAGGAGCAGAGGCAACAAATTCTGCCAAGCTCGAAGTGCATCTTCCCCCTAGCCATAGATTAACCATAGAAGTAATAGCACGTAGGAGGTCTTTGGCTATAGTCGAACCTTCTCCACAAAGGACATCTAAAATGTGTTGGGTTCTCAACCTGTCCCTCCCACACAAGGTACCTTTAAGGAAAGATTTAATTCCCCCAAGGACATTGTCAACATCCACTACCAGGGGAGGTTCTAAAAATATGGTGTTGGGCATGGAAGGCGATGGCTTGTATGGATGCTTATCCTCCAATGTCTTCGTGGTATCACCCCCAAATGGAGCAACCCCCTAAGAATTTATTATAGTTTAATAATTCATTGGCAAAAAACTTTTGATAAAAAAGTATATATCTAAGTATTATATTGGACAAAACTTTATAATACTTAAAAAAATAATTTAGTAATTTTATATATGATTAAATATATATTAAAAAATAAATAATAAGTTATATACGGTTCTTCTTTATAAACCAAAATCAATCTAAAATCCAAAATAATAATTCGATTTAGCTTAAAATCAATCCAAAAATATGAATATCTAAACCAAATAGCTTAATCCAAATTATCCAATTGCCAATTCGGTTATAATCAAATAGTGAACAACCCAAGCTATAACTAATGTCATGGGTTACAATTGAATTAGACAGAAAAGAAGGGGAACATGGAATCTACATGCTAGCTAAAGGTAGAGAATGAAGACGAGGAGATTTAGGGAAGTTTATGTATAGTTTAGACCTTTCAAGCACTTATCAAAGCGTGAATTCCAAGTTCTACGAGCTTGACGAGGCCCATAAAGTCCCTTGGACATCTTGTACACCTTTGTTGACTGATCATGCAAGCTTCATATACCCCTCCTTGTGTTACATATACTTCTTTCAACACTCCATTTAGAAATGTTGACTTTACATCAAGGTGATGTACAAGTTAGCCGTTCTTAGTTGGGACAACGAGTATAATTATAACTATTTCAATTCATGCAACAGGTGCAAAACATAAAAATACATTAACCATTTAATATATAGTGATGGGTCAATTAAAAAAAATCAAACAAGCTATGTGCTCTAATTGTAGAGAATGGTCGATAAATTTTTTTAATAATAATAAGGTAATAAAAAGTCTTCGTTTCAGTTGCTCTAATGAATTACGAATTCCATAATGGACTTGTTTAACGAATGTTGTCGGTAACTAAAGCTTACGGATAACAACTTGATAAAAATATGGTTTTAAGTCACCGGTGGTTAGATTACGATTCGCTTTATAATTAAGTGAGGTTGACCGGCATTCATGTATTTTTCAATGTTAAGCAGGAAATATATATTTTGGTGAGATTAGTAATATATAGTAATATAGTATTAAAGTTAGTGTGCTAGAGTAGATGTCGTGTATGAACAAAAATGCTATTTGGTAGCTTACATTGGTTATATATATATATATATATATATATATATATATATATATATATATATATATATATATATATATATATATATATATATATATATATATATATATATATATATCTCAAAATCAATAGAAAATGAATATTAGGGTTACAAGTGTAGGAACCAATTAAGAAGCGACACATGTCCATTTCTCTAGAAGTTATTTTAGTTACAAAAATGGTCCTTACAGTTTGAAAAATAATCCCTAATCGCATATACAATATGTAATGTTGCCACAAAAAGGAAAACCAGATCGATATACATCAAAATCTAATAAACGTATAACTTGAATACAAACATAATAAACTCATATCAATAGACACAAAACCCACAAACCCTACACCCCTACAGCCGAAGCCAATCATGCCATCATCACAAAATCATCGGTTCTTTTAATTGAAGACATTTTGGTACCTAATGGGGTAGGGCCACCAATCCACATAAAACCATGTCGGCCAAGCAGCCCGGCCTGCCCGCCCTGAACATGAGCATCTACCAAAACGTCGAGTACTAAAGCAAGAATCACCCTATCATCATACATACCCTATAAAGCATCTCTAGGAGACACGGGGAAAGCAAGACTATTTTAATAGAAAAAAGCCTCACCATTGTAAGCAAAAGATTAATGTAAAACCCAAAATAAGAAAGCAAAAACTGGTTCGAGCCTTTGCTATAAGAGCGAGCCTTCACTGGAAGGTAAGAGGACATTCTAAGCAATTCATATACACTTAAAGCATTAAACATGACTTCTGACTTAGGCATCGGAGAGCAATATTTGGGGTATGCCCTCGCTATGGCTTTCTAACCTATATTTGTCACATACCATGCAGCGTGCTACTTGGACTGCTCATTGGAAAAAGGCTCTAAGACGGGCTACCACAAGCATCTGTGAAGCTACGTAGCAACAGTACCTAATGTTGTAAATACGAAGAAGACGACCTAAACTACCATAATTACTCGACGTCCTCCAACTGAATCGTTTTCCTTTCTTATCTTTCGTTCGGACCACGTGATTTCATTTCCAATACATCGTTATTGATATGGAAACCACAAATTTCATTTGTTGCAGATCTACGTTACAGTTTCCGATCGGTGGTTAACGATCCAAAAATCCATAAACGGGGGCTATTGTCTGGACTAACCATGCTTCTCCTCTCATCTCTGTGACGTTTCTCCTTTTTTATTCGACAAAATCTATGCGTCTTCCAGTTGGAGTCTAATAAAGTCTATACAAATCGGGATATCGAGAAATAGAATCTTGGACAATGAGATTGATTTTGATCCATGTCTCATGTCCAAACGATATCTTGAAGAATGAAGGAATAGTTGATCACTTATCTTAGGACCGACGACTGATATGAATCAGAGTTTGGCAGTGGCTTTGGAAAGAACATTTTGCAATTTACTTCAAGGTCTATACTTGAAATTATAGTTCCAAGCTTATCCAAGTAGGAGACTGTTGATTTAGGTGTCTAAGTCAATAACTAAATTGGTATATTCTTATAATAAAAACAAAGTCCTTTTTGGGTTGCCCTCAGAACTAGAAACTGAAAAGAATTACATTTGGAGAGAGAGAATAATTTTTTAATATATTATATGATTAATATATTAATTATAAATTTATAATTAATCTTAAATTAGTTGGAATTAATTTCGGGATTAATTAAAGTAATTGGAATTGCATGGACTAAAGGTGACATTGTTCAAAAATTTGAGTAATGAAGGTTTTCTAGAACCTCCCTCATAGGTACGGTTTTGTAGAACTTCCTAAGGCTTCTAGGAAGCGTTGGGGGATAAGCAAAGGGTTTGGATACCTGCCTATTTTGAGATATTACTATTATATTCAATTGAGTGTAATCCAAGAATTCCTTATAACTTATAAATAGGACCTTAACGGTCACTATTTTCATCCATTCTTTCTAAGCTCATCATAGCCGAAAATTATTGTAACGCCGGTGTTTCTGGGCTTGTCATTAATATTGATGTAATAGTCTAGGTTATCCTTTGTAACCCGTTTCGAAATAATAGAAGTGTATTATTTGAGTATTATGTGTTTTGTGCTTAATTGTGTGTCTTAATTGAATTAAGTATGTCAAAATGAAATGTTAGATAAAGTCGATATCTAAGCTTAATGTTGTAGTGGTTTAAACGACGTTTCCGAATATATATAGAATGCCGAAATCCGAGTTATAACGAAGAAGTTATGATCTGTCGAAGTTTCGCGACTGAACCACCATGACGCTGAATGACGTAAAATACAAAATTAAGATAGAGCGATATTTAGCCCTAGTGATCTAAAAAAATGTTGTATAGTTCGTTAAACCGAGAGCATGCATAAAAAGAATGCCCAAATTTGACTTCGTATGAGGAAGTTATGATTTTTCTAAGTTTCAGCTTAGCAGTATGTAGCCCGAAACTCGAATTCGAGATCGAGTGATTTTTGGTCGAAGCAATCTAAACGAGAATCGAAGATCTCGTTATTAGTAGTGCAATGGTGAAAAGACAGATGAAAACGGATGTTAGATGAAGAAGTTATGAATTTATAACGGAGTTTTCCTGTACCGGCCTAGTAAAAATAAATAATAAAAATAAATTCAAAATTAGCCGACGGAATCTAAATGAAAGTTGTAGAGTATAGTCTCACCTACGCGTGGATATAAAGAACGTCAAAAATGGAGCTCGTATGCGAAAGTTACGCAAGTTTGAAGTCTGCTTAATTGAGTACGCCCAACGTAATTTTGGAGTACGCCCACGTACCCGGAACCGCCTCAGCTACGCATGCAATGACATCACTCGAGTACATATGCATTCAATGACGTCGCGTACGCCCAGCATACCTGGATTTACGCCCAGCATAATCGAGGTTTCAACACCCTATAAATAGCATGTGAAGGCAGCTGATTTCTTTTGCTCAAAGTCTTCTCTCTCTCTCTCTCTCACATTTTTGCATTGTTTTGCGTGCAAGAAATATCCGGAAGCCCCGGTATCATTCTCGAGACTCGAAAAAGTTCCGAAGCCCCTAGGATCCCGAGAAGTGAGATTCCCGAGCCGAAGCTCTGCCCGCGAGAAGCCAATTTTTGAAGATCTTCCAGATCTACCGAAGAATACTACTTCTACAAGTCATACTGCTGTCCGATCATCTTCTGATCAAGTGAGTGTCTGGTTACTTTCTTCTAACGCATAATTATGAAGTATTTTATACGAAATACGTGTTATGTGTATATATTGTTGTTATATGTGTGAATGTATATTCACTTTCTTCTATCTCATAGATATGATTTATTCTCTATGAAATATGTGTTATGTGTATGTGTCTCATATGTTGTTTGGAATATGTATTGAATGAGAATGCTATACAGGTTTTAAACTATTGTATAAAAATATATATTTTTATCTACTAATATGTTGGGTAGAACATGGATAGATAGTTGATGTGTGGTAAACAGATGAGAGACCTCGATGTTGTTGTTGTTGATCTAGTTATTCAGCAAAGTATGGATAACGACCACATACTCTTTCTAGATAGTCCTGTGGAATGCTAGCATGCTCATAACCTGTAGGTGTTGTGAACGATGTGTTCACCGGTGTACTCTATCCCACTCATGGTTGCCTTTAGGACATCTACTGTTGAGGAAACCCTTTTGCAGTAATGTCCGTCCCGATGAAAATCCTAGATTAGGTCCCTTGAGATAGATGTTGTTTTAGGGACGTAAAGTGAGGATAACGGGAATGAGTAATTGGGTTATTGTTGGTTGGTGAAATTAAATATAATTATTTATTGCGGGTTGAAAACCCTATATGCTCACTAGGCTCCCAAGTCTGGCCCACTCAGTTTATTTGTATTACAGGTAGTGGCGCCAGGGCATAGGATGGATGAATCATTGAGTTATTTTGTTTATTAGACCAGTTGTTATATGTAATTGTTATATGGTCTATCTTTTGTTGTTTATGCTTTTGTGTCTGTATCGGAACATGACATCCCGAGTTTTGATTATATAATGAAAATACATTTCTTTATGAAATGCTTTGGTAAATATTATTTTATCATACTTTGTTTTTGGGAACAAATTCTGCAACTCTTTTAAATCAAAAGGATTTACTCTGAAATTATTTTAAAAACATAAATTAAACCGGTCTTTTCTGACCGTGATTTTGGGGATGTCACAGTTGGTATCAGAGCATTAGTTTAAGCGAACTAGGAATTTGTAGGATTTCTAGACTTAAACTTAGAATGCTAAGTGAAGATTGTGAGATAAGTGTCTGTGATATTTTAGACATGAGCACTAGTTTATTTTAGGAAAGTTGCCTAAAATGCTTTTATGTGTTAAATGTTATATGTTTGCCATATATGATATTATTTGTTCGGATCTATGGTTTGTTGCCAACCGGATCTGGAAACCATATGTGTTTAGGATTCTAAGCGTATGACGACGGTATTAGAACTAGCATGTAAACGTTTCGGAGTGATAAGGATGATTTAATTATTTATCATGGATGAGGATCTAATTTCACCTTATTCGGTGTATAGATCAAAAATGGTAAGAACCAGAAGTGGCGTTGGAAATGCAGATGAAAAAAGGAAATAAACCACCATTGATTGAGCAAATACCTGTTGTAGCTGCTACACCTCAGCCGATAACAATGGCTGGTGTACAATTGATGATTCAGGCGATGTTGGATCGTCAAATGGATGAAACCAGGCGTCTGCTTCAGCAGAATCGTGAAGAACCTTTGATGCCGATTGTACAACCCGAATTAAGTGAAGGGCATTCGGAAGGAGGAAACTTCAGTGGGACTATTGGTCATCCCAACCCACCGGTGGTTAGACACAACAACTAGGATGGAGGAAATGAAGGGTATGGGTGTAAGTACAAGGATTTTATGGCATCCAAGCCACCATGTCTATCCGGAAGCCCGACACCGGTGCAAGTTATGGACTGGATCTCCGAAATGGAGACATTGTTCGAGAGTTGCGAATGCAGCAACAAACAGAAGACCGCTCTTGCAATCCCTCTACTAAAATCTGGTGTGTTGAGTTGGTGGAAGTTGTTAGCTGACTTGATGCCTAAGGGAGAAGCGAGCAAAATGTCTTAGGAAGACTTTGTGGTGCAACTCAAATTGCAATACTGCTCCGAGCAGGACCTTCTGGAAATCAATAATGAGTTTCAGAATTTGAAGAAGGGAAAATTGAGCGTTACTGAATACGCTGCAAGTTTCACAGAAAAGATGAAGCTTATCCCATACCTAGTACCAACAAAACTCTCTAAGGTCAACAAGCTTGCCCTCAGACTACCAGCGAACTATGGTCCAATGGTTAACCAAGCAACCACATTGAAAGCCTCCATCTGGGATGATAGAAATGTTGAGACCCAAATAAGGGAGAAAGGTCTGGAGAGGTCAGAGGTTGGTGAGAAGAGGAAATTCGAAGGACCCTCATGGTCCAGCAAAAAGGGTAAATTCTCGAAGTCTAGTTCGAGAGGAGGTGGAGAAGGTGAAGCGAAATGGTGCAACAAATGCAAGAAGAAACATCTTGGAAAATGTGGCGGGGAAGCCACATGCTTCAAATGTGGAAAGCCAGGGCATTATGCCAACGAATGCACCCTCACCAAGAAATTTTGCTATGGGTGTGGTGAGGAGGGGCACATCTCGAGAGATTGTCCGAAGAAGAAGGAGGCAGCAAAACCCAACATTCCGCCAAAGCCGAAGGCGAGAGCCTTCCAGATGACACTGGAAGCTGCTAAAGATGAAGTTGATGTCACTTCAGGT
Source organism: Lactuca sativa (assembly GCF_002870075.4). Classification (NCBI taxonomy): domain Eukaryota; kingdom Viridiplantae; phylum Streptophyta; class Magnoliopsida; order Asterales; family Asteraceae; genus Lactuca; species Lactuca sativa. Next base: position 12,110,924 of record NC_056623.2, read on the forward strand.
ACCTTTCTCGTAAACAAATTGTCTGCCCAAAATTTATTTGATTCTGGAGCCAACTCCTCCTTTATTTAGCATGAATTTGGTAGAAAACTAGCTTTGCCTGTCGATAGACTATATAATGCTTTATTAGTCGAAGTTGCTAATGGCAAGTTTGTACTTGTTAGCATCGTATGAAAAACATCTTAATTGACTTGAATGGGAATAAGTTCCACGAGGAATTATTACCTATTGGACTTAACGGTTTTGACATCGTGTTGGGAATGGATTGGCTTAGCACCAATGATGCCGAGATATTGTGCAGAAAGAAGATAGTAAAAGTAAACCCGTCAGGGAAAGAGTCATTTGTGGTGTATGGGGACAAACGTAGAGTAAATTCTGGAATCATTTCGCTAATGAAAGTCAGAAAGTGTTTGGCCAAGGGATGTACATCATATTTGGCATTCCTGATCGATGCTAAGAAGGAGAAGAAGGAGATGTAGAGCATTCCTGTCATATGTGAGTATCTGGAAGTATTTCCCGAAGATCTTCCCGGATTACCGTCTGATAGACAAGTGGAGTTTAGAATACACTTGTTACTAGGGACGACACCAATAGCTAAGGCAACTTATTGATTAGCACCAACAGAGATGAAGGAGCTGATGATGCAACTTCTGGAGTTATTGGACAAAGGTTTCATTAGACCTAGTTCATCACCCTGGGGAGCTCCGGTGTTATTCGTGAAGAAGAAAGATGGAAGTATGAAAATGTGCATCGATTACAGAGAGCTGAACAATGCAAAATTAACGAATAGATATCCATTGCTGAGGATTGATGACCTGTTCGATCAACTACAAAGTTCAAGTTATTTTTCAAAGATCGACTTGAGGTCAGGATATCATCAGCTGAAAGTAAGAGAGTGGGATATAGAGAAGACTGCATTCAGAACACGATATGGACACTACGAGTTTTTGGTTATGTCGTTTGGACTAACCAATGCTCCAGCAACATTCATGGATTTAATGAATCGGGTTTGTAATCCGTTCTTAGATAAATCTGTGATAGTGTTCATAGATGACATCCTGATTTACTCGAAAAGCTAAGAGGAGCATGACAAACACTTACGAGAAGTGTTAGAAGTCTTGAAGAAGGAGAAGTTGTATGCTAAGTTCTCCAAATGTTATTTTTGGATTCGAGAAGTCCAATTCTTGGGTCACATGGTCAACCAAGAAAGGATAATGGTTGATCCAGCAAAGATCGAAGTTGTGATGAAGTGGGAACAACCGAAAAGTCCCACGAATATCCGAAGCTTTCTTGGATTAGCTGGATATTACCGAAGGTTTATCCAAGGCTTTTCTTCGATCGCTAGTCCATTAACCTTTGACTCACAAAGGAGCTACTTATGCTTGGAGTGATAAGCATAAAGAAGCATTCGAGAAGCTAAAGAAGAAGCTATGCGAAGCACCGATACTTTCTCTACCCGATGGAGTTGAAGACTTCGTTGTTTATAGCGATGCGTCTGGTGTTGGATTGGGTTGTGTTTTGACCCAAAGAGAAAAGGTGATAGTATATTCGTCTCGACAGCTGAAGGAGCATGAAAAGAACTATCCTACACCTCCCCATATCTCCTCTCTCAAGTTGTTTTCAATTTTAGCCCATTTTCCCTTATTTTTAGTCTTCGGCAAAGCCATGCGACCCCTGAAGTAGTAGTAGCAAACGAGTAGAAGCTCTACCAGTGCAATTTCCTAACTTTTGTCAAGAAGAACCTCTTTAAGTTAAGCTACACTCCAGTATTTTTAGTGTAACTATTATTTATCGTCATAAGTCATTATTATGAGCCTATAAATAAGATTTATCAGTAATTCCATGTCATTATACTGATCAATCTACTTACAGGAGATGTGTCTAGAATGGTCACATTGGCTTGGTTATTGGATTTCAAAAAACCTATTATGCCGAAATGGTCCTGCCTACCAACTATCATGCCTGGCTAATCCTTACTTGATAGATCTTGATATGGACATTGAGATTAATGAGGAATCTAGAATATAATTATTATGGTCATCAGGATTACGAAACTAGACTAAGGCTTAGTACTTTATGCGTCTAGATCTTTTCAAAGTACAAAGCGAAGCTCTACCAAAATCGTCAGTCATCCACTTTATCAAGTGAGTGCATAGTTACTTTCAAACTTACACATAGATACAAGTATTCTAATTGCTTAAATGCTATGTGCATTATTTTTGTCGTGTTTAAATATATTTGTACAATATGATATGATTGTTACTTGATCTAATCATATACTTAATGATATAACCGGATAGTAAGGGTTGTGCGTAACAATAAATGAGAGGTTGTGTTAGGGTCGTGTAAGTTAGTGGTTGTGATAGGTTAAGTGAGAGTTGTGCAAATTAGTAAGTCGTCACTTGTCGTGCCTATACAAAGTATTATTATATTGCAATGTCTAGCCAAGTACTATTGTAATGTCATGCCTAGCCAAGTACTATTGTAATGTCGTGCGTAGCCAAGTACTATTGTAGTGCCATGCTTATCCAAGTACAATTTTACTATTGTTCCTATCCAAGTACTTTTATACTGCCATGCTTATCCAACTACTATTCTATTTTCGTGCCTATCCAAGTACTTTTGTACTGTCGCGCTTACCAAAAGTGTTATCAAACTGCCAACAAAGATCCTTTAGGAAAGATCTCTCGAGATCACCATACTAAGATTAGAAAGTGAGGATAACGGGAATGGGGTAATGGGGTTATATGAATGTTGAATAATATATAATTAGAGATTATAATGTCGTGGGTTGAAAACCCTGTGTATCTTACCAGATTTCCTAACCTGACCCACTCAATTAATTTGTATCACAGGTATCGATGTGAAGATACATTACACTGAGAGATTAAATAAGATGTAAATCATCAATGTAAATTAATGTAAGGTCCGTTTAATATTATTTATGATTTCATGATTTAGCCCCCAAAATCTATGTATTTTATAATGCCCGTGTTTCTAGGCTAAGCATTAGTATGATAATGAAATAGCCAATGTCAACCATTGTAACTCGTTTTGAAATAATAAAGATGAATTACTCGAATATTATGTGAATTATGTGCTTATATACTTGTCTATAAAGATATGATAAATTAAGAATGAAAATAAGTGTCAAAAATAAAATGTTAGATAAACTCGATGCCTATGAATAAAGTTGTAGTGGTTGTGACAAGGATTCCGAAGATATAAAGTGTAACACCCATAAAATTTAAGCAAATTTTAAACTTTTTCAAAACACTTAAAACCATTCAACATTACATAGTTTGTTTTCAAAATAATAATTAACAAAGTATCCCAGTATCAAATCATAAAATCATAATAGCAGGAGGAGCGGTACGATCATGCCTTCGCCTTCCCGCGATCACCAGAAGTACCTGAAACAATAAACTGAAACTGTAAACATGAAAGCTTAGTGAGCTACCCCCAAAATAACCATACCCACGATAATATACATACAATCACAAACAACATACTATGGGTCCAGTCAACTATCGGGTTGGAATACCCCAGGCCCGCAACCAACAGCTTGGAATGCCCATATATTATGAGTCCAATGGAATACTCACGGCCCACAACCAACAGGTTGAAATGCCTAGGTGTATTGGCCTTCGCACAAAGCATATAAGCCTCAACCGTCAAACAAAAATGTGCACATATTTAACAGATAAACACATAACAGTCTATAGACAACAATCGATCAAAACAGAACATACCACATAACACATAATACCATCCTGTCTACCAGAATTCCAGTCTAACAGATCATACTAGCATATTGCATAATATTCTCCTATAACAAGGACATTAAACTAACTAGGTCGCTAAGCATAACATAAACTCATCCTAACTACTAGGATGCAAACCAATAAACATATCATGCCATAACCAGATACAATCCATAAGGGCCGGCCTTGGTGTCTTATACCCTATTGGTAAAATGAGGATAACTCACCTTACTAGTAGTGTTGAAATACTGCAAATCTCCGACTGCTGCCTCACCGGGAATCCCAAACTATTACAAAATAAACACCGAAGTTAATACCCAAAATAACCTTCTTGACTAAATGTCCACACCATTCATTTAGTCCACTCACTTTATTGGGCCAAGGCCCAAATACCCAATCCTTGACTTGAAGGCCCATATTAAATCCCATTATCAGCCCAATTTACCAAATTGGGCCTAACCCCATAATCCACTATTACTTCTTGGCCCAAAATATCTCATTTACAAAGTCCAACAAAGGCCCAAAAACCATTAGACCATAAACAGACTAAATCTGAAGCCCATTAAACAAACCCCAAACAGAGGACGTATGAGGGGCGTACTCCTCTGGTACGCGGGGGGTAGACATCCAATGTTGACCACCATCGGGGTGGTTGACCCAGTACATTGGGCGTACTGGATTTACTTTGGGTGTACTGGACGATTTTCCAAAATATCATTAAGTGCTTAATGGCTTAAGCACTTAAGCCCAAACTTCAGATCTAGAGACCTAACATGTCTAGGATCCATAAAGTCGTGAACTTTATCACTTTGGACGTCCATAAAGTTCTAGATGCTTGGTCTTAATCCATTAATACCTTATTTTCCATGCATGGGACACATTCAGCTGATGGGACATCATTTTTATCATTAAAGGTCCCCTCAAGAGCCCAGAAGGACAGTCCTTGTTGTTCAAAACACAACATGCACCACCTTGTGGTTTTGGGACAATAAATGGGTCTTTTAAAGCAAAATGGAGAGATCTAATCATATAAGCATAAAGTTTGGAACTTTATACCTTTTGGGGCTTCTTGGGCACAAGCTAACTTCAGATCTACAAGCTTGGTCTCTTCCTTCAACTCTTTGATGCAATGGTTTCCTCCTAAGGCACTCAAGAACACACCAAAATGAGCTGAAAACACAAAGGGGAGGCTATGGTTTGAGAGAGACGAGTTTGATCTATGGAGGCTGAGGTAAAAGAGGTGTGGGTGCACATCATGTTGCTTATATAGGACCCAAACCCTAAATATTATGGTTTCATCCAGAAATTAGTACGCCCAACTACTCAAGTGTACACCCAACGTACCAAGGCGGACCTTAGTACGCTTAGCGTACCCTTATGTACATGCGACGTACTCCCTTTTGGGCTCAAGTTGCAAACTTGCTCCTTAAACTTATTTTGGCTCTTCACTTCCAACCCCAAGGACCATAATGACAAGGAAAAGATAGAAGAGGGTTCAGGAATACCTGCCAAATCTCATGTTGTTACATAAGGAACGCTGAAATCTGAGTTATAACGAAGAAGTTATGACCTGTCAAAGTTTTATGGCTAAATCGACACGGCACCGCATAACGTAAAAGATGAATTTTTGACAAATTACTTTTTAGCGTCAACAATCTAAACGAAAGTCATAGTATACGTTAAACCGAGAGCGTGCATAAAAAGAACGTCCAAATTTGATTTTGTATGAGGAAGTTATGAATTTTCTAAGATTTAGCATAGCAATGAACAGCCCGAAATTCAAATTTTAGATCGATTGATTTTTAGCCGACACAACCTAAATGAGAATTGAAGATCTCATTAAAAGGCACTCAACGATAAAAAGACAGTCGAAAACAGAGTCCGTATGTAGAAGATATGATTTTTACACGGTCATTTAACAGTGTAATCTTCTCATACTGTTAAATTTAAAATCGATCAAGAATTAGCCGATGGAGTCAAAAAGGAAAGTTGTAGATTTTGTCAATAACTACGTGTGGATATAAAGTACTTTAAAAACAGAGCATTTATGCGAAAGTTATGAATTTTTTAAGATTAACTGTTTTATCTGCGTCCAACGCCACGTGTCGGCACCAGGCAAAGCCTTGGTGCCCACGCAAGTCCACGATGTGGATTTAAGTACCACGACGTGGAACGCCCCCAGACAGCCTATAAATAGAGGCGTAGATCCCCCCTAAAACCCACACCAAAACCATTCTTTCTCTCCCATTACCCCCCCCCCCCCAACCTCTCTTCCATTCCCTAGTACTTCCCAAGTGCTAGAGGCGAGTCCGGGAGCGCCCGAAGGCTCCAAGAAAAAGAGTTTTTCAACTTGGAATTTTGCCCCTGCAGAGCATAGTTTTCAAGCAAACCTCTTGGTTTCGTCGAAGCGACGTGTTGTCTAAGTTGGAATCACCACCTTATCAAGTGAGTGCATAGTTACTTTCATCTTACACATAGATATGAAGTATTTTATATAAATTGCGTGCTATATGTGCATATTATTTGTTTATCTTGAGATCTATGTTGAATGGAAGATATAAATTTTTTTTCTTTCTTTAAATCTGAACAATATATGTATTTTCTTTCCAGATCTAAACTTTTTATCTTTAGATCTGAACTATTTATGTATTTTCTTTTCAGATCTAAACGTTTTATCTTCATATCTGAACTGTATATGTATTTTCTTTTCAGATCTAAACTTTTCTTAAGATACGAACCGTATATGTATTTTATTTTCAGATCTAAACTTTTTCTTCAGATCTGAACTATATATGTATTTTCTTTTCAGATCTAGACAGTATATGTATTTTCTTTGCAAATCTAAACCTTTTTCTTCAGATCTGAACTGTATATGTGTTCTATATCTATAAATATGTTGGGTAAAACATTGATAGATGAAATAATTGGTGTGTGATGAAAGATGAGTTGGAGGATGAGATAAAAGGTGATATACATTATGAGATAAGGGTGCGAGGTGAAAGTTAGAGAAGCCTTTACCCAAGCGTTGGCCTCGTCATCTAGCAGAGTATAGATGACAACCACGAACTATTCTAGATGGTCTGGTGGAACACTAGCAAGCTCGCAACCTATACGTGTTGTGAACGATATATTCACCCGGTGTACTCTAAAAACCCATTTACATATATTACGGGTGGACTCCCGCAAATAATATTTTCGATAAATGAGATAAAACCTGGCAGCTATGGACTTAGCACATGTTGGATGAACCCTGGCAACTATGGATTTGGTGCATGTTATATAAACCCTGGCGACGATGGACTTCGTGCCTATTCCTTAGGACAATCCTTAGGAATGAGTGATAGATGATACTTAGGGTAGATCCTTAAGAAATAAAGAAGATAATAGGGATGGGTAATTGGTTTAATTGTTTGATAAAACATAATAACTTTATTATTGTAGGTTGAAAACCCTATGTACTCACCAGGTTTCCCACCTGACGCACTCAGTTTATTTGTATCACAGGTGTCGATACAAAGCTACACTACACCAAGAGATTTAAAGAGATGTAGATCACTAATGTAAATGAATGTAAGTTATGTTTATGCTTATGTTTTTGTATTGACGATGACATCCCAAAGTTTCAAAATGAATAATATATATTTCTTTGGAAATGCCTTGATTGCATATTTATCATGTTTTTCTGGGGACAAATTCTGCAACACTTTTCTGTAAGAAGTTACTCTGATTTGAAAATAAAGCATAAACAAATCGCCCTTTTCTGGCCGTAAAAATGGGGATGTCACATATTTCGAATGTGTTGTTTTGATCTGACCTCTAGTAGGCTTCATAACTTCCTCCAACGCCTATCATATGTATACTCGCATGGTTCTTTTTAATGGGTTGTGGGACGAGGTTTATTGGGTTTTTAAATGAATACTTTCAATCTTTCACTATAGTTTTCTGTATTAAATCTCAATATGAAGACCTACATGTAGTAGGTAAAATATTGTAACATCCCGATGTTGAGGTAATTTCGTTTTTAACCCTATGTATGAAGAAATATCCTATTTTGACCCTTGGGCTTGATAATGTTTGCAAGAATGACCCATAGGGGTATTTTGGTGATTTTGGCCAAAGGCCTAGTATGTTGGGCGTACTATGGCGGACCTTAGTACGCTAAGCGTACACCGCGTACGCACGACGTAGGTGGAGAAACCTCAAACCCTAATTTTTAGGGTTTAGTCCATATATAAGCATCATTATCACCTCAGTTCTCATTCCCTCATCAGCCTCCGCCTGAGAAAACGTCCCTCTAGCTAACCCTAAGTGAGAAGAGTGCATCTTGAGCTTATCTTTGTGTTTTGTGGTATTCTAGAAGAAGAAAAAGAAGGTTGTGGGAAGACCTTGGAGCTTGGAAGCAACTTAGATCTGGGATCCTCTCCTTGCTAGCAATCTCCAGGAGGTAAAAGCTCCTTGCTTGATCATCTTATTTATTAAATCTGGCCGTTTCTTCATTTAGGGCATTTTTGGTCCCAAATATGGTGATTCATGAGCATGGCATGCTCTTAACCAAATAAGTTGTCCTTTCAGAACTAATGACGAGTCTTGAGGAATAAAAATGTGGTCTTAATGCTTAGTTTTTCCCCATGCATGCTCTAGAAGGTCTTAAGGTGTTAAGAAGTTGGGATTTTGTGTATTAAGCACTTAATGGGCATGCAAAGTCATAAAATTGGAAATTATGACTCTTGGTAGTATTTTGGCCTTGGATCTTGAATTTAGACATGAGAGCTTAATGCATTAAGCTCTTATTGAGGAAAGAAGACTCTGAGCGTACATCGTGCGTACCCCAACATACGTTGCGCGTACGTGGTCAACCTACCGACTCTGGTCAAGGAACTGAGTACGCCCAAAGTAGGAGTTGAATATGCCCCACGTACTCGGTTGAGTGGACCAAGTTGACTCCTTGACCCGTCAACTTTGACTTTGACTTTTACCAGGGTTGACCAAGTTTGACTTAAGAGTATTTTGGGTATGTTGAGCTATAGTTAAACCTTGGTCTCTATCTGTTGAATAGGTGACCTGTAGAACCGGTATTCGAGGCAATGTATTGTTTAGCTATTCGTCAGACTGTGAGGTGAGTTTTCCTCACTATGCCTATGGTTCGAAGGCACCAATGTTGACCCCTTTAGTTATATATCCTGGTATATAGGATGTTGTTATACGGTAGTGATTTGTAGATCTGTCTGCTAGTTTGTTAATTGTTTATATGATTATCTATTGTTGGATATATGTTATTTATTGTGTATATGTCAACATGGTATGGTGGGGTTGAGATTGTACTACTTTGTGCTATCAGTCAACAAACCGGGGAATTCCAACTGAAAAGTTGTGGTCCAGGGCATTCCAACAAGAGGTTGTAGGTCGGGGATAATCCAACCAGGAGGTTGTGGACCCGTTATGTATGGGGCAAGCCAACCGAAAGGTTATGGGTCAGGGCATTCCAACCGAAAGGTTGTAGGCTGGGGGTAATCCAACTAGGAGGTTGTGGACCTATTATTTGTTTGATTATATATTTGTTTGTGGTACTTTGGGAGAACTCACTAAGCTTTGGCTTACAGTTTTAGTTTATGGTTTCAGGTACTTCCAAGGATCATGGGAAGGCGAATGCGTAATCATACGCAACTTCCTATTTTTTATGTCTTCGGGTCTTGGGAAAGCTCTGATTTGAAATAATGTTTTTGAAACAATGGCTTTTTTTTTTGTAAATAATATGGATTCATGATTGGTTTTGAAAATTTAAATTTATGGCAATTTTTTAGTGTTACAAATATATTCTTATATATGGTTTGTCGTGCAAAATTAAAGTTTTACAACTCCATAAAAATATATACAAAACCTACCATAAGCACTAATAGAAGATTCAAGAAAGATTTAATGGCATTTTGTTAAAACTATTTAGTTTTTTTTATGGTTTTAACATAATATTATAGACATAAGAGTCATATATATATATATATATATATATATATATATATATGTGTGTGTGTGTGTGTGTGTGTGTATGTGTGTGTGTGTAAATTCAATTGAGAAAATAAAAAAGGTTGAGAATGGAAGAATCATTTTCAGTCACTCATTTATTTTTGTCGCAAAAGCCTCCATCGTACCAGTAGAAATGGGAAAGGAATACACATGTATTTTCCAACAAAACATGTTTTCTTAAACTATGCTAATCATTACCTTAATATATACAAAAACATAGTTTTTTTTCGTTTTTTTAATTTTTAAGAAGCTATTTTTATCAAAAAATGATTTTAAATATACCAAAATTCATGAATTTTTATTCTATACAAATAGACATTCATATTGATATAGTTTTAAGATAAAATAAAAATATTATTTTTTTTAATATTTTCAGCTATCGTTATTCATAAGTGAATAAAAATGCATCAGATTTTAGTACAACACATTGGTTATTCACTTATGAACAAAAAATATGATTACTTTTTTTACAGATTGTGTATCATTCATATATAAATATCACACATAATAAACTTTTTACAACTTACATCAACTCTCGTCAAATGTTATATTCACATACGAATAAAACATGTATTGACTTTCCTTACAAGTTATATTTATATACGAAAAACACATTTATCATATTTTTGCTACAGTTCATTTGTTATTCCTATATGAATAAATAGTTCAAATTTTCAAAAAAAATCATTTTTTTAACATACTACTTATTTATATATGAATAACAAATAAACTGTAACAAAAATCATAGAAATGTTTCATTAATATATGAATACAACATATGACGACAATTAATACACACTTTATTCATATATAAATATAACATGTGACGAAAGATGATGTAAAAAAAATATTTTACGTAAAAAAAAATTTATAATGTGTTATATTCATATGTAAACGATATTTAAACTGTAAAAAAATTAAGCATGCATTTTATTTATAAGTGAACAATGAATGTAATGTAATAAAAATTTGATGCGTTTTTATTTACTTATGAATAATGATAGCTGAAACTCTAAAAAAATATATATTTTATCTTAAAACTATATCAATATGGAAGTCTATTTATAGAGAATAAAATATATGAATTTTGATATATTTAAAATAAATTTTAGATAAAAATAACATTCTAAAAATTAAAAAAAAATGGTTTTGTTTTTTTTTTTAAGATAATGATTAACATACCTTAATAAACATGTTTGTTTGGAAAAACACATGTGTAGCCGTTACCCATTATGTTGGTACGTTTAAATGTTTTGCGGTAAAATAAATGTGTAGCTGAGAATAATTCTCTCATTCTCAACCTTTTTTTTTCAATTGAACTCATATATATATATATATATATATATATATATATATATATATATATATATATATATATATATATGGGTTTAGGTTCATTTGAGACTATACTAATTTTGTGAGACGATGAGACCAAATCTAAAAATAATTTTAAAATGCAAAAAAAAAAAAAAAAATCCAAAAATTCGTTTTTTAGTTATTATTTTCGGAACTTAAATTACCTAAAATAAATAAAAAAAATTACCGGTTTTTTTTTGAAAAATACGTTAAATATTCTAATAGAATATTACACTGTATATATTTTAATATAATTTTTAGAATGCTAAAATATTCTACTAGATTTGCCAGATATGTAGAATATTCTAATATTTTACTAGAATATGTAAAAAAATGTATTTTTTTGGATATTTATTTATTTATTTTTTTTGGTTTTTTTTATTTTTATTTTTTTGGAAAATATATATTTCGAAAAAAATATTAGAAAAAAAAAATTTCGAAAATTTTCCATTATTTTGCTTTTTAAAAATGTTTTTGTTTTATCTACTATATGAATGGCTAGGATGGCGTCTCACGGTCTCACAAAATTAAGTCATCTCATATTAACCTAACTATATATATATATATATATATATATATATATATATATATATATATATATATATATATATATATATATATATATATATATATATATATATATATATAATGTAAGCAAAACACGTTTCTTTTCAAACACTAAAAAAAGATGAAAAGATAGTTCGAGTATAATTTTCTGTTGGAAGGAAAAAGGAGGTGGACGAAGACAATAACAATTTAACTACCGCAATACTTTGACCCGTATTGTCTTACACCATCATCATTAAAAAGCTCACACATACACACTTTTATATATATATATATATATATATATATATATATATATATATATATATATATATATATATATATATATATATATATATATATATATATATATATATATATATATATATATAAGTGGTTCAACTGAGAAAATAAAAAATGTTGAGAATAGGGGAATCATTCTCAGCCACTCATTTTATCTAAGCATAAAAAGACACGGTGGCAAACTTGTAAATATGATAACAACCTTCAATCTCAAATACATATCTGTAGAGAATTATATTACAGTTCAAACTCATTCATCGTTCATCATCCTAATTTCTTTTCCAACTTTCAACAATCATCCAGATTTCTTCAATTAAACCATCATCCAGTGCTAATCAATCATCGATCTTCGTCAATAATCAACACGATTCAACAGTTAACAACAAAAATTCGTTTTTGGTTATTTTAATTCAACCTTCAATTGTGCTTGAATACGATCAGATCTTCAACATCTATGATTAGTTATACTTCCAGCGTTATTAGATCAACATCATCGATAATCAACAAAAATCCACTTCATATCATTAACTCAACATCGATTATCAAATAAAACTTCAAAATTAAGGTTAGAAAAAGACCAAATCGTTTTTTTTTTTTTTTTTTGAAAACTTTCATATAATTCTCTATCAATCAACTCTTTTGTAAGATTTAAATAGTTAAAATATCATGTTTTTAACATTTTAAAAAAAAAAAAAAAGTTAAATTGTATGCACTCCAACTGTTTGATGAAATGTATAAAGTAAATTACCACGTTATATTCATATATGCATTTGTTTTCTCAGTATAGGATTATTAAAACAAAAAAACAAATATGCAAGTCTGTATGTTATTCATATATGAATAACATATAAAAATTATATATACTTTTGAAAATACCTTGTAATATTCATATGTGAATATATTGTGTAATATTCATATGTGAATATATTGTGTAATATTCATAAGTGAATATATCGTCTAATATTCACAAATGAATATACTATGTAATATTCACATGTGATATACCATGTAATACTATGTAATATTCAAATATGAAAATATTATCTAATATTCATAACTAAATATACCATCAAATATTCACAAGTGAATATAGTATGTAATATTAATAAGTGAATGCATCGTCTAATATTTAAATATGAATATACTATGTTTATTATATGCTATATTCATATATGAATGATACTTAAATTGTAAAAAATAAAAATAATAATAATAATAAAAATAAAAAAAATAATCATAGTTTTTATTCATAACTGAATAACGAATGGACTGTAGTAAAAACATGATTCATTTTTATTCACTTATGAATAACGATAGCTGAAAATATACAAAAAATATTATTTTATCTTAAAACTATATCAATATGGATGTCTATTTGTAGAGAATAAAAAATCATGAATTTTGGTATATTTAAAATCATTTTTCGATAAAAATAGCTTCTTAAAAATTAAAAAAAAAAAACGAAAAAACTATGTTTTGTATATATTAAGGTAATGATTAGCATAGTTTAAGGAAACATGTTTTGTTGGAAAACACATGTCTATTCCTTTCCCATTTCTGCTGGTACGACGGAGGCTTTTGCGGCAAAAATAAATGAGTGACTGAGAATGATTCCCCCATTCTCAACCTTTTTTTTTTCTCAATTGAACCATCCTATATATATATATATATATATATATATATATATATATATATATATATATATATATATATATATATATATATATATATATGGTTAAGTTCATGTGTTTCTAACATCTATTGTATGCTCGTAAGCACAAATATAAATCAACGGATGGAATAGAATCAATGGTCATGATCTAAGGGTATATGATATTACAATAGGGTGACATGTATCATATAATCACACAAATTTTAGCATAAGGATATTTTGGTCAATTAACTTATATTAAAAAAAAAGGAAATTTCAGCATAAGGGTATTTGGGGCTCCGTACATATCTTTAAGAAAAGCATAAACGAAAGAAAAACAAAATTGATGCTTGTTGCCATCACTTGTCTGCTGCTGCTGATAAGTTCCAACCATCTTGTGGTTCTTGAAACAAGAAGGGCACCGAAGGTCTTGACGAAGAATCAGTAACCACTGGACCTGAATTTGTTTTGCCTTCGTGTTCCTATTTTGACCTGGAAAAGGTCAAAAGAAATATAAACTTCAATTTTGATACAATTTCGCTTTAATATCGGCATTAAATTAGAGATTTTGGGTTGATGTTTCAATGGAAGAAGATGAAATTCTAAGAAGCTATTTTTGTTGTCCACCAAGTGTTTGATAAAATGCCCAAACCAGTTTTTCTCGTGTTGCAGCCTTATTGTTCAAGATAATGTAGTTTGCTTAGTTTGGATGCTTCTTGTGCACACCAACAGTGTGTTGGTGTGTCATTTCCTTCCCTTCCTTGTTAAATATTGCTTCATAGTTTTAGCTTCATCTCGAGGCTTGTTCTCTTGTATGGATTCTTCTTCCACAAGTTCGAGTGATATTTGTCTGTACCCGTTCAGAAGCTTCCATTGTTGCTCAAATGGTGAAGATGGAAGTAAGGGTATTGGCCGTATGATTTCACACATCAAAAGGCATCATCTACCTACTAAAGATCGTAAATGTGTTTTACGTGAAGCTCTTTCTAGTGATGTTGGTTTATTTATGGCGGTGGAAGAAACTAAGGCCTTTGGTCAATGGATGTGTGGGAAGTGTATGACTTTGCATACTCTTATCCGTTATTGTCATCACCCAGATGGTCGCGTGAGGTTTGTTACAGGGGCTGACGGCTCGAGTCGTTACATTGTCGGTATTCTAGAGCCATCTACTAAAGAGTCAGTGACAAATGCTCTTGGAGGTTTGGTTTTTGATGTTGGGCTCATTGATCGTGTTTTTAAAGAGCTTATCACTACTGTCAAGAGTATCCCCATAGTTGTCGCCTTGCTTTCTCTCAGTCTTTGAAAACAACTCTTTACAAGGTGATTGCCCAACCTGGCTCAGTTAAGGCATAGATTTGTTTGTTACTTCTTCTTCGCTGCACACTGCAGGTGTTTAGACCCAAAAATATACAAGAATGTAGGTCTGGCAATAGAAAATCCTTACAGCAAAGCTCCATCCTGAAGTCCTTGGATACATGGGGGAAAGAGGATGGTATCAGGAAGTTAGTTCAAAATATATTAGACAATCCCAAGGTTGGGGCCATGAGACAAGGTGGAGGCATCCTTCAGAAGGAGTCTACATCAAGTAACACCAACATCAGACAGTGTCTCCGTAAGGTTGCATATGGTCAATTTACCGCATCAGTGAAAGTGTTATGCTCATCGGGTGTTGCGCTATATAATGGTGATACTATTAAAGCTTTGGAGGACAAACACCCTTTCAGGCCACCCCATCCATGCCGAGCCCCATAATTTATGAACCTCCCCATGTAGCAGACTTTGAGTGTGTATTTGGTTGCATCAAATCTTTCCCTAAAGAAACTTATTGCGGGAGAGATGGCTTGAGGGCTCAACACTTACTGGATGCCCTTTGTGGAGACGGGTCTGTTATTGCCACAGATCTTATACGTGCTATCACTTTAGTGGTTAATTTATGGTTAGCGGGAAGATGTCCAACCATTTTGGCTGAGTTTGTTGTGTCCGCTCCTCTCACGCCTCTGATTAAATCTGACAACGGGATCCGTCCAATTGCAGTAGGCACTATATGGAGACGTATGGTTTCCAAGGTTTCCATGAAAGGTGTGGGTAAAGAAATGGCCAAGTACCTTAATGATTTTCAGTTCGAGGTTGGTGTGTCCAGCGGTGGTGAGGCTATGTTACACATTGCCAATAGGGTGTTGAGTGAACACCATGCCGATGGGTCTCTTGTAATGCTGACTGTGGATTTCTCGAATGCCTTTAACCTGGTGGATAGATCAGCATTGCTCCACGAGGTTAAGAAGATTTTCCCTTCCATTTCTTTGTGGGTGAATTTCTTATACGGGCAAGCAGCGAGACTTTATATCGGAGACCAACATAGATGGTCTGCCACTGGGGTGTAGCAAGGTGACCTCTTGGGCCCTCTTTTTTTTTGCCCTCGTTTTGCACCTGCTTGTGCACAAGATTAGAGACAATTGTAAGCTCCTTCTCCATGCTTGGTATCTAGATGATGGAACTGTCATTAGGGATTTAGAGAAGGTGGCTAGAGTGTTGAACATTATTCGGTTACATGGTCCAGGCTTGGATCTTGAGTTAAACATCAAGAAAACGGAGATTTTTTGGCCCTCCTGTGAAGGTAGGAAGCTTCGTGCCAATTTATTCCCAACGGATATAGGGAGACTTTCTTTGGGGGTGAAGCTCCTTGGGGGAGCTGTTAGCAGAGACGTAGGGTTTATTAGCGGGCTGGCCATGAAGAGCGTGGTTAATGCTATTGATTTGATGGGCCTTCTTCCACAACTATGTGACCCGCAAAGTGAGCTCATTTTGCTTCGATTATGTATGGGTATTGCAAAACTTTTCTTTGGTTTAAGTACATGCCAGTCGATACACATAGAAGAGGCAGCTTTGTTCTTTGACAAAGGATTGCGCAGGTCTATCGAGGATATGGTGATATGTGGAGGCCCTTTCTTTGGAGACATTCAGTGGCAGCTGGCTTCCTTTCCTATTCGTTTTGGTGGTTTGGATTTGTACTCAGCATACGAGGTTTCCTCATATGCATTTGTAGCCTCAAGGGCCCAATCTTGGGCATTACAAGACCGCATCTTACGTGACAGTGGTATATGTGGTATGGACTCAGATTACCTATGTGCTATGACTCGTCTTCGCAATACGATTCCAGGATTTGACTGCAGTGCTTTCACTAATAAGGGCACCCCCTAAATCCCAAAAAGCATTGGTGTGTGCCCTTTTTAGCAAAACCGTCAAAGATATGGAAGTCGACTTCGACATGACTGTCAGACATAAAGCAGTCTTTGAGTGTCCGTGGGCACCTCATGCTCAGGATTTTCTGCTAATTATCCCTATTGATGGCCCTTTCCAGCATAAGTCTCATGTGGAGTACCGAACTATCCTTCGTTACCGCCTCATGATTCCCCTAGTCTCAATTGACGAGATATGCCCAGTTTGCCGCAAGGCATGTTTGGATACAATTGGGGAACATGCGGTTCATTGTAGAGAGCTCCCTGGTTTCAAGTACAGACATGATGTGGTTCGGGATGTTCTCTTTGATGCTTGTCGGCGTGCTGGTATTTCTACGAAGAAAGAAGCGTCAATGAACTTTTTGACGGACCCACAGGATGGAAGGTCCACACTTAGACCGACTGACATTTTGGTCTTTGGATGGATAGGAGGGAAGCATGCGTGTGTGGATCTTACTGGGGTCTCTCCTCGCGTTGCTTTAGGGAGTAGGGGTTTCACAGCAGGGCATGCCGCTTTGAAAGTCGATGTGTGCAAAGTGGTAAAGCACGAGAATGCATGTATAGAAAATCAACATGTGCTTATAGCTTTTGCATTCGATACATTTGGTTTTCTCGCACCAAAGGCGATAGAGATCCTCAACAGAGTCCAACTGGTCGTGCATTCTAATGTCATATCTCCTAGATCCACAAATGTTGTTTTCAAAAGAATTGGTTTTGCCATCCAGAAAGGGCTAGCGGCGCAGCTTGTTACCCATTTGCCTTCAATCGATATGTATTGAACTATATTAGTTGAATTCATTGTTAAATTTAAGAGATAATTAATTCCCTTATTTTTTAATATATGAATTATTAAATTAATTCAAATTTATTTTAAATTTAACTTTTAGTAATAACCGATTTTATTCTGTCAGAATGACAGAAAGTAAACCATAAACTAGTAATATATTTTTAATTTTATTATTGTAGAATATGCTTACATTCAAGATATATTTTTTTAAATTAACATGCTTAAAGAATTATACAACATATTATCAATAATAATATTTTCTAAATAGTATGGATTTTATTCTTTAAGAATCACTAATTACATTAATTTGTAAGGAATAAAACTATAAACAAATATTACATTCATTCTGAAAAAATCTAACATATAATGGTTTAAGAATTTAAAGATTAAAACTAAAAATGGTTAAAAAAAAACTTCAAAATCTAACAAAAACACTAATCCATTCTAAAAGAATATTACTATTAAGAAACACATTATACATTGTGCCAAAATACATTCTAGTAGAATACACTCTCGTTCTTCATGTTTCTTCTTTTTCCACATCAATGACAGCCTCTTCAAAACCTAAATCCATAAAGAAAACATAATCAACTTTCAAATATTAAAAAATTCAGTGCATTCTAAGAAAATAAAAACTGGAAATTCTAACAGATCGTAATAGAAACTTTAAAATCTGACTGATTGTAATAGAGAATAAAAACTATAAATTCTGACAAAATTTTGTAGATATTAAAGAATTATAATTTATTCCAATAGAATGTAATCTTGACAGAATGCATACCATGAAGAATAAGGTTGCATAAAAAACTTGAATAAGCATAGAAGATTATGTAGCAAAAAAATGAGTAAGTCATAAAAAAACAATAATGTGAAAAAGAATGAACTAGATTTTGACTTTGTTTGTGTATCCAAATAAAAGCCATGAAAAAAACACAACACATTATTTTTTTATTATTTTTCTTTTTAAACCTATAAATTTTCATTATAATGTAAAGAGGATAAGTAGCAATATCCAAATATAAAATAAAAAAGGCGGTTTATATGATTTCAAGTCGTTAAACCCAATAAACAAAGTCTCATTTACAGTATACATCGTCTTAAACATGCAACTCACAGACTTAATAACATAATCACTTGGAGTGCATTTTATTCATTGGTTAATTACTTACCAAATGTCCTACATTTTTAATGATTTTGAACAGAGACTAAAGACAAACAATAAATCCTTTCCAAATGGATAACACATTGACATACACACATATTGACACGTATGAAAAAAAAATATCATTTTATGAAATTCATTCGAACCTATTTGAGGTTCTAATTTTCAACAAAATTATAATACAATTAACACTCAGCATTTAGGAATTAGGATGAGATTAAAAAAACCTACAATAGTTAATAGCTAATACATATAAGCTGCAATATAAAAGAAGCTGATTACATCAGTAAATATTTTTACACAATTAGACATGAAAACATAGGAGACGAATTAGGAGAATGACTATTCTTGTTTATATGTGTTAGCTATTAACTATTGTAGGTTTAAAGGCCGAGAAAACATAGGTGACGAATTAGGAGTTAATATCATGATTGGTGCATAAGGCATCAATTTTTGGTTTATGTAGTACTAAGATTTTAACAAGAAAACTCAGATTTCTGAAGCAAGCTTTATAATTTTACATATTGAATACTAAAAACAGGAAAAGTTCTTATTCAAATGGAAACAAAAATAGATGAGAATGACTGATTTGGGTTTTAAAATGAAAACGGGTGGGGAGACGTTGCTAGCGAGGAGGCATTGATGGAATGTTTCTGTAGTCGAAGGGAAGTCGTTGGAGGGAGAAAAAGTTTTTCGAGGAAGAAGGCAATGTTTTGTCGATGCAGATTAACAAAAAGGGTTATTTTTAGGGTTTTAAAATATTGATTTTCTTTCACTAATTGTAGGATTAAATTAAATGACTTATTAATTGTAATTACAAAAAAACAAAAATACCCTTATTTGATTTAATTAATTATTTAAAATATACTAATTTGTGGTTGGTGTGTTCACACAGTTCTTAGAAACATTTGTACATCTATCTATCTATCTATCTATCTCTCTCTCTCTCTCTCTCTATATATATATATATATATATATATATATATATATATATATATATATATATATATATATATATATATATATAAACACGAGGTTAAGAAATATATGATTGTTATCCACCTAAACTCCTCCATAACACATAGTTTTAATTTGGATATATCCAAAATAATCATTATACATTGGTTAGTATTCATTGTAAACACACGATGTCTTGCTAAACTAATCAAATCTATGTTATTTTTCTTTAATGTCTTTGGATATAGTTTTCAAATTAAAGACAAATCCTTTTGAGTTGTAATCGTTAAAAAAAATATTTTTTTTTATTTTCTATTGAAACTTCAAAAAAATTATATAATTATTCTCTTTTATTATGTAATTTAATTTGATTCAATTGTAATCTATTAATACAAAATTTAGAGAAATGAAATTGGATTTATTTTGCATAAAATAAACCATTTAAAAGTTTTTATACCTAAGCTTGGCACATAACAATTACATATTCACTTATATAAATGTGGGTCAATCAAAATTTAAAATAAAAATAAATAATTAAATAAATAAATAAGGGTAAATAGGTAATTTGAAAATTAGTTTCCACAAATAATATTCTGTAATTATGGTAACTATTAACTTCAGCTACCTAGGTTTTCTCCACCGCTTTTTAAAACCACCACCTACACCATTACTGTCGAGGTTGAAGGGCACAACACAACCATAATTACTATCATCACCAACGGTCCTCCAACACTCATCGCCTTCATCCACCAATGTCGCCCACCTCTGACGCCCCCTCTGTCTGCGAAAACCCTAATACAAGTTTGTGACGACAAGAATCCATCCCCTGACTCCTATTATTGATCACAATCATTTGAAAAATCCCAAACATCTAAAAGGTATTTGATTCGATTGCAATTTAGATTCCAAAGAAGATTTGAAGATGTTTACATAACCTGTTTGTAAGTTGTTTCTTCCCCGCTTGCTGTTCTGATGATACCCTGTCGCTCAAAAACTTCAAGAATATGTGAACTGTTGCAATTTCAAAGAACTTACTATCTAAAGCTTCGGCGATAGCTTCGTCATTGGCTCTGAACCCCTACAAGAGAGTGATTAAACACCACGCTGCAAATGTACTCAGGAATCTACCCGGAAGAATTGGTTTCTATTCTTCTTTCCAAGTTTAATTTCTTCGATTTCTGGTGGCAAGATCGTCGATCACAAAGATCTCGGCTCCAAAAACCCATTTCTCTTCCTTGATTTCCCTAGGTTTGTTTACTTCATATTGTGATTTGTTTCCATTTATGCTTATGAATATAACTCGTATAGTGTTGGAGGTTGAAGGGTGTTACAATTTATTAGTCGTTGTGGTCTGGTAGGATTTGATAGATGTGGAAAATGTGAATGCCCCTTTCAAGCAACCATTCGGTTGAATTAGAAAGGAAATTACTGTAAGATCTTACTTGTCTTTGAATCTATTCCACTTTACTGTGACTGAATTCCAGTTATGTTTAAGATTGTTAATCATTGTATGTATGCCTAAATCATCATAAACTGATTGGATCTCCTCTCTTTTTTTTCTGTATGTAGGGTATGATGAAGCTGTTTAGAACTATTTTTATCACACAAACAAGTACTTATCACTGCAGTTATTCTCTTTTTACCTATAATTGCAAATCTATTCATGGACATAATCTTGACATATTCCATATTCCTCACAGGGGCAGCAAAAAGAGCATGATTTTAAAGGTGGTGAAGGTTCAAAAAGTGAAAGAAAGCAAAGGGTAAAATTGTGACTAGAACCGATTCTGTTGGAATGGAATGACGAATTCCAATTCTATTGGAATTACAGAAGTTGATGCTTGACGAACGGAGCACAAAATTGAAATGGCCCACATTATTCTTTTAGAATATATTAGTCGTTGTTAGATTTTGATATTTTCTTTCCCGTTTTGATTGTTTTTTAGTTTTATTCTTTAATAATAAATGTAATTTTTAACAATTGTTACCCGTATTCTATAAGAAATAATGTATTTTTTGTTTTTATTCTTCAATTAATTGTTCAAGAAATTTTTATTATAAAGAAATTTTTAAATTCATGATCAAGAAATAGGTTCAAGAATATTTTTATTATTTATGTTTCAAGAATATTTTTATTTTTTAATATACTCATAAACATATTTTGTCAGAATGTCCGAATTAAAAGAATTATAATTCGTAAAATCGGATTTTTAAAACTAATAGAATCTATGATCTGTAATTTTCATTTATTAAACCTATATTAATTGACTAAATTACCCTTGTAATCAATTAAGATGATATTTTTCAATTATATTTAATTCAATAATATATATTAATCACCTTCTTAAAATAAGTAAATTTGATTGCCCACATTTATGCATACAATAACATAATAATTATTTTGAATAGAATAACATAAGCCTATATATATATATATATATATATATATATATATATATATATATATATATATATATATATATATATATATATATATATATATTCAACATAGAATTAAATATTTAGAATAGAACCATATGACCATATAAAAATAATTATGTTTATTTATAAGTATTTTGTATGTTCATAACTGAAAATGCATATGTTAATAGATAAAAACTAATCATTTTAATGTGGTTTTATGTTGAACACGATATATATATATATATATATATATATATATATATATATATATATATATATATATATATATATATATATATATATATATATATATATATATATATATATATATATATATATATATATATATATATCAAATAAGAGATTGTTGGGTTATAGTGAGAATTATAATCAAATAACATTTGTTTGATAAAAAAATCTACATAGTGTAGTTGAGCTATGACATTTTTGTAAATAAATTGAATATATTGTAAACGGGTGTATCATAATTAAATTATAATTGGGCATTTAGTGTTTTTGAAAAAAAAAAACAGAAGTCGTCTTGGGAGTTTACTAAGTATGATTTAGATCTCCATTACTGTTCACTTAATTGGTGCCTTTATGCAGATATTACATTCGACTTTGGTTGTCCGAATTTCCTCATCCTCGTTCGATTAAACGGACAGTGTTGTCCCCCGATCATTCTCCATTGTTGGGGTAGAAATGGGAAATATTGTTGGGTGTCATATCTAACAAAATAATTTATTAACTATGATAAAAGATGAACCAACTTATAAACATTAAGGATTAGTATGAATGGAAGTAATGTTTATGTTCTCAGGGAAACGAATTAACAAATTATACTAAAGATGTTCAATTACAAATATGATTCACTTAAACAAAGTATAAAAACAAGAGAGATTTGATAATAGAAACTACTAATACTAGCATGAATGTATTTAAATATATTCAAATAATAAAAATCATTCCAATGTAAGGGTTATCTTTTGTAATGATTCAAGTTATTGTAACCCCCATAATCTAGAAGGTTATTAACCCAAATTTGAGTTGAACTCGACGAGTTGGAGGAGCCAACTCGGCGTGTTGAGGATGAAGAATCGTGGGATTTAATGGGTCTACTCGATGCGTTGAGGAGCCTCAACTCGGCGAGTAGAAGTTGGCTTGACCGCGAAGTTTAATGAGTCAACTCGACGAGTTGAGGAGCCTCAACTCGACGAGTTGGCCACTCTGAGGGAAACCCTAATTTTTAGGGTCTTGCACCCTATTTAAAGTCCTTAAGTCCTTTTCGTGGCCTCCTTATCCTCCTCCATTGTTTCTCAAACCCTAAAACGAGTTGTAGCCTCCATTGTCAAGTTTTTGGAGCCTTGGAAGTAAGTTTGGTGTTCATTTTGGGCCTTGTGAAGGAATTAGAAGATCTTGAAGCTTCTAGATTGGAGAAGGAAGTATTGGATCCAAAATCACTCCATTTCTTGCAATCATTTTAAGGTATCAAGCTCATACCTTGACTTATAGATGATTAGATCTCCTTATTTTGGGTTTTGATGTGTTTTGGACTCTTTTGGGGGATAATGATGGAGTAAAGTTATGTTAGGGGTTGTTACTTCATATCTGAGTTGGTTTTGGTACCCTTGAGCTTAAAGGTGCAAACTTTATGAGGATTTTGGTGTCATGCATGCATTAAGTCAATTGTTAAGTCCATTCTGAGCTTAAGAGCTTCATTTAGACATGCATGAACGTAAAGTTGGCAAATTTATTTGGTTTTCTAGCTCAAGGAAACCATATATATGTTTTGGAGTCATGTCCTCATGGATTAAGTGCTTAATGTGTTAAGAGGTGGGTTTCTGGCGAACTCAGCGAGTTGGCTCGGTTTTCCCCGACATTTTCAGATTGATAGAGGAACTCAGCGAGTTAGTGGGTCAACTCGACGAGTTGACTAGGTTTTTCATGATATGTGTTGATTGAGGTAGAAACTCGATGAGTTGAAGAACAACTCGGTGAGTTGGGTCAACTTGGACCGTTGACTTTGATTTTTGACCTTGTCTTTGACCAAGTTGTTATAAGGAGGTACTTGAGGTAATCAGAAGTGTAATTAAGAAATTTATGGGCTTAGGATAAGGCCCATGTGAAATTGGGCCTAATTTGTAAAATTAGGCCATTAATGGGCCTATGTGGATCCTTTGGTTTTGGGCTTGAGAGTTCGATTCATTAATGGGCCGTTAGAATACAAAGTGTTGGACTAGAGATAATGGTTAGGCCTTAAGGTAAGGCCATGTATGGTGTTTTGGGCCCAATTTGGAAAATTGGGCCAATGATTGATTCGTGGGCCTTTCGGATTGTAGTTGGGTCCTAAATATGGACAAGGCTAGATTAGGGGTAAAATGGTCATTTTACCCCAGACATGGAGTTATGATTATGATTTGGGACCCAATTGTTAATTGGGTGTTATTTTGTTATTGATAGTTATGGGATCTGTCGGCCAACAGTCAAGGGTGAATTTGTATGATTTAACAGTGCGAGGTGAGTCCCTTCACTATATCCACGGGTCGAAGGCGCCAATGTCGGCCCATTATGTGTTATGTAGTATCCTAGTTGTTCTGTGAAATGTGTTATGCTAGTTTTCTCTGTGTTACTTGCATGGAAGACTTCGGGGGGGGGAGGGGGGGGGGGGGGAGGATACACATGGCATTCCAAGCAAAGACCATGGGGGAGCCCATTACATTCTAGATAAAGACCATGTGGGGGAGCCCATGACAATTACATGTATGTTGCTTGATATTTGTTGGTTGTATGTTATATGGTATTTTGGGGAACTCACTAAGCTTTATGCCTATGGTTTTCAGTTTATGTTTCAGGTACTCTGGTTTTCAAACGGAAGGGCTCGAAATGATTGTAGAGTGATCAATCTATATTTATAACATATTAAATTGTATTAAATATGTTGAATTGATGCATAATTGTCCAAGAAAGGCACTACTTTGATGAAATGTTGAGCATTATGTGCAGGTAACTACTTAGTGCTAAAGTGGGCGGAATGCGCAAGAGAAACGAGAAAAAGGAAGCTAACAAGCATGGGAGACGAATTGCTAAAAGAATGAAGAAAAATGGTGTTGAGAAATTTGACCACTCGTCAATGTTTTGATCAAATCTCAAGATCCGGAGCTCTCACTGACATGAATAAAAACATTTCAGAAACTAGACAAGATTTCACACAACTTTCATTTTTTGCGTTTCTGCTGATTCTGCCATTTTCATCACCAAAAGAAGCACTGAAGATGAAGGACGCCAGTGGGATGTCTAAGACGCCTATTAGGACGCCGACGCGGAAAATTTCTCCGAAAATCAGTTTTCCGCACCTATTTAAAGGAGATTAAACCTTAATCAATTTTGGACTTCTCCCCTGCAATTTTCACCAGTTTTGGAGGGTTCTAAACACTTCCAACCCTTCCCCAGGGCCAGTCCAGACAACGGGCAACCCGGGCAACCACCCAAGGCCCACAACCCCAGGGGCCAAAATTTATGGGCTATGTAGTGTGTGTGTGTATATATATATATATATATATATATATATATATATATATATATATATATATTACCCAAATGATTTTTAGGGCCTACAGTTGGTTCAAACTCAAACAAGCTCAAAAGATAAAGAATTTGGCTTGCTTTTTATTGCTAATTGAACGCGTTTATAATGAAGAACAAATGATATTTTTTTTGAATCTTTATTATATTTGTCCTTAAGAGGCCTTTTTTATTTTCCCCATGGGCCCCATATACGTTTGGACTGGCCCTGCCCTTCCCTAAACGCGTTCTTGATCATCAGTTTCCGAATCAAAGCCAAGAAATCATCAGGTTCATAATCATTCAACATTTGAAGATCGTTCAACTGGTGGATCTACATCAATTCCATCAAGTTCCAGAATTGATTACTTGTTCTCTAAGGTTCCATTGTTCTATGATTTATTGATCATCAAACATCATTTGTTTTTATGATTTTTAGTTTGTTTATGGATTTTATACCAGATTTTTTAATTTTATTCAAGTTGTATGCTTTTTGATTGTTATGAAAAGCTAAACCATTTATGGTTACTTTCGGGAATGTTTAGGATGATTTGATGAACGTGTTTTGATTATTACTTCAATTCCAATCAACTTTGGTTAATATATGTTCTTAAATTTATGATTTCTATTAATTATAATTGAAGTTGGGTTTTATTCATGTGTTTAATTTTACAATTAAAATAGTTTATTGTCAATTCACTAATCGTGCCGAATTCATGTAGTTTAGGAACTAAGACGATTGGTTGAATCAACATACACTATTCCAAACTTGTGATTTTAAATGCTAAACATTGTAATCGGTAATCATAAGACACAATATTGCCAAGCCACTCATTGTTCCTAATCCATTTAGACATTTGGAGTAAGACAATTCAGTAGGAATAACATATTGTGTGCCTATAGTTATTTATTGCATGTTAATTGACCTTAGTTATGTTTTCATAATTAATATGGAATTTAAGGGAAGATAAACACGTGAGTTTTAATCACCCGACACTGAACCTGAAGTAACCTTATTTTTCTCATTGGTAATCCTTTGAAATATAAAGTTTCTAGATTTTATTTAAATCTTAGCTTAAATATTTTTTTCGTGACAATTCAAGTTCTGGTTCTTTCTTTCTGACTAATCTAACACAAAGTTTGACCACAATCTCCTCGTGGATTCGACCCTTTACTTACCCTAGCTATCTAGTGTGTGAGGTTTATTTTTGACTAAGACAACAACCTCGATCACAGAGCACACACCACATATTCTACACTCGTGAATTACTCTGATTTTATGGAAAAGATATTTATTAACGATTTATCAGTCCAAAAAAAATTATGTCCTGGTTTTTGGGGCGTTACAGTTATGATCATCAATAATTATAGTGAAATGATTTTATAAATAATTAATTGTATTGACACATGATGTTTAACCGTTCTAACAATCTTCCATGTATGTATTTATTCAAATGTAGTTCATTGATTAAACCTAATATGTGACACTATGTTCTAGAAGTTTTGATCTTAGGATGCACATTGCAGTGATAATAACGGATGTGTCAATTTTAATAAACTTTATTCCCGTTGCTCACAATGTTTTAATTATATTGTATAAGTCTATAATGAAATTGAATTTGCAAAAACAACACCATTAATTGTTCCTAAAAATGTTAGTAGAAAATTAACAAAGTAATCAATTTCATTAACAATATAACATTTTTCCAAACGAAATCCAAAATTAAATACAAGAAAGCATACACACAAAACATTCAAGAAGATCTAACGTCATTACTTTACATAAAAGTTTGAATCATACTTAAAATATAAACACTGATGTTGGAATTGATGAGATGTAACCACACATAATTACTAAGGTTGTGTTTAATATGCATCTGACCGAATCGGGTTAGACATTTTGGCTGACTCGGTCAACTAAAGCATTTGGTAAATCAATTTTGGGCTTCTGAATCAAAAAGAAAAGTTTGCTCGGTAAGTAGAAAGCAACTTACTGATTGAGAACGGGAGAAGCATTTCCCGTTGAGCCCTCGCCTTATGTTCCTCTTTCCCGTTCTGAAGACCAACACATACGAATCATAAATTATGAGGATAGTGAGGAATCTGTGTTTGAATACGTTGAAGTTGTGCTCCTTTCATCTGACCTAAATTGGATCGATTTTCAAAAACGGTGGCTTTCTGGTACACAGATTCTCGATCCAACTATGATCTACGGCTTCTATTTGATTTAACCAATGAAGTTCTTGAAGAAGTATGCGATCATTTTATTCCTAAATCATTGTTCATCAAAAAGGCTTTTTTCCCCGTTCCTAAGGAATGGATCTAATAAACAATGTATAAGGAAGAATCGAGTCACGCCTTTGTAAGGTTTAGCCTCAAGATTTAGACAAGCTTGTAAGAAACGGATTGGAACATCAAAATTGTGGTTCGATTTGGATCATTCTCGATCTGAGTCTCGGGAAATAGTTGTCAAGATCAAAGAATCAATCTTTGATGAAACAATGGATGATACCCTTTTGAGTTTATTTGATAGAACGAATAATGGTTTATCTTGTTCTTGAAGAAGACCCTAATTTTGGGATTGGGAGATGGTACCCTTGTTTGGTTAATGTGTGTTTCACTATTTTGTGTGTTTCTTGTTACTTTTTTCATATAGTTGCAAAGATACATTAACATGGAGGTTAGTTTGTAACTACATATATAATCATATTAATAGGTGGTTGTTTGAAGTATTTTGTATTCGACAACAATCATATATAACAAATAAATTTCTTCATGTTTTTTGTTCTCAATTGGCTTTTTCCTGTTATGCTCATATTTCATACCTGATGGCTTTTTTCTTTTATGTTCATGTTTGTGATCGGGTTACCATTAGATGCGGGTTAGGGATGAGGATGTGTAGAAGACAACTTTTCGGACTTGATATGGTTATTACGAGTTCATGGATCTCATGAACCGCGTGTGCAGACCGATGATGGATCGGTATGTGATGGTATTTATTGATGATATCTTGGTTTATTCCAAGAATAAGGAGCAACACGAGGAGCACTTCAGGGAAGTGTTGGAGACATTGAGGAGGGAGAGATTTTTCACAAAGTTTTCTAAGTGCGAGTTCTGGTTTCGTGAGGTGCAATTCCTGGGGCACCTTATCAACCAGAAAGGTATTCTAGTCGATCCGGCCAAGGTCTAGGCTGTGATGTAGTGGGAGATTCGAGGTCTCCATCAGAGATTCGAAGTTTTCTTGGTTTGGTTGGTTATTATCGGAGATTCATCAAGGATTTCTCCAAGATAGTTGTTCCTTTGAACCGACTGACCAAGAAAACAGTTACATTTCATTGGCGGCCTGAGCAGTAGTCAGTTTTCGAGACTCTGAGGCAACAGTTGTGTGAGGTGCCGATTCTGACCCTGCCAAAGGGTGTTGATGATTTCATGGTTTATTGTGATGCTTCAATCACAAGCTTGGGGCAGTGCTAATGCAGAGGGGTCACGTGATCGCTTAGGCTTCGAGGCACCTAAAGCCTCATGAGGCGAACTATCCGACACATGATTTGGAGTTGGGCGCCGTTGTGACAACCCGTAATTTCTTTCTTGTAAAGTCAACCCTAGTCAACCAAAGTCAAAATTGGGTCAACTAATTTCCCCTTTATTGTTTGGATTTCTATTAAGGTTAGAATGATAATTTTTACATGTTAAAAACCTTAGAATATTTGTGGTAGAATTTAGAAGGAAAACGTTTGAAAAACTGAGAAACTTCGCATCCTCTTACCTTCTTTCTTCACTTCGGACCGCAAACATGACCGAAAACCTCGCAAGGACCGTGAACTGAGGTTGTGTTCAGGCTTCGGGTCGCATACGAGGTTAACAGCCGTGAACCACTTCGGATCGTGAACCCCTTATATATATATATATATATATATATATATATATATATATATATATATATATATATTGGCTGATTTTAATTCATTTCTACACTTTCAAACGAAAATCCAACCCTTTTCTCTCAAGTATCATCAGCCAAGAACATCCTCTCTCCTCAAGAACATGTTAAACTTATCCTTTCTCGTCATATTCACATGATAATCACTAGTTCTTCATAGGATCTAACAGGTATCATTTCTTGATCTTGTTATCATTTCAAAAGCATCCTTCAATCTTCTTATACTAGACTGAAACCCGTTAATTTCACTACTTTTCACGAAGAACACCCGACCAGAAACCTTTGAATCTTCTTACAAACTTGCCTAGGATCTTCAGGTGTTCTTCATTCATCAAGAACACTGATTCGTGAACCTTTCTTGGCCCGTGAACTCCTTACAGCCTCCTATCTTTGCTTATAACACTTCTTTTGTAAGTGTTTCTTGCATCCTAAGTTTTTTCCTAATACCTTAGAGGTTACATTCACTAATTGTGTACATATATGCAATATGTAAAATGATATTTAGGACTTGTTTTGACCCGGGAACTAGCTTGTGAAATCAAACATCCTATATCGAACTTTCATTCGAATCACTCACACAGGGTGAGCTCATACCCCTACAAATTTCAGTGTTAAGCTTTTAAATGCTTTTAATGGGGAGAATACAGGTAGAACACGATATAATTATGTTAAAACACTTATGTGTGAAAACATCAAACGAAAGGATTTCTTATACTCAAATACTTGTTAAAATCATTTTAAAACTATTCTTAGATTTCTGTTTTTATCAAATTCATATTAGTGTATCTATTTACGTATAAGTATGCTTTAATTAACTTAAGACTATTGCTAAATACCTTGACTCCTGTTCCTTGTTTGGTTGTGGGCTGAGGGTAGGATCACTAGTCCAACTGTCGGCTAAATCATAGTTATACTCATTGAATACAAACATGAATATTAAACCCATTTTAAGGAACATACTAACTCGGTTGCTTATGTTGAACAATTGATTCTTTTCTACAAATCAGCAATAGTTCAAACAAACATACTAGTAAACTATAATAGGTATAGTTTAGAGGATTTCTACATACTATTTCTAGATCAGAGAAAACATACATAAGTCAGTACATACATACTATCACTACACATTTACAAGAACAAGAAGGAACATTCATACTATAACAAGAACATCAAGGAACATACATACTATAACAAGAACAAGATAACTAAAACGTGATGAAACTATTTCATGACATAGCAATATACTTGATATGTCACATTCTTAAAACCAGAGTCTCCTGTAGGGAGAGCATGAGTTTGTGTATAGATCTATACTGGATTGACAATCCTACACCTTGTGACTAGCTACAGTAGGACCTGTAGGTCTATGGGTGACAAATGTCATAGCTTTTCGACACCTGAAGAACGTCGTATTTCACACTAGTCAATCAAGCATGGTTATAACTTTATCACATTTTAACCTTAAAATTAACCAAATTTGGTTACAAGGTAGTTAATGTTTCAGTAGTGTAACTTATACAATACTACTATAAGCCTTCATTTTTCCATTTAAATTCATACAATGATATTCTCACAAGAGAAATGCATACTATTTTTCAAGTAAAGATAGTTACCAATATGGAAAAACGTACATTTATACTATTTCAAGTACAAACACACATATTACACTTTATTCAAAAGAACAGAACATACAAACAGTTGAGTCTTGGAAGAAGACTACTTTTCATTTAAGTAGAAAATATAGGATTTTCTAGAAAATATACAATCATTTTTACTTTACATATACAAACATTTTTCATGAAACAAATGCAAACAATTGACACAAAAATACTTATGCACTTACTCAACTTTTATGTTGATACTCTGTTTCAAAATAACTCGTATTCTCAAGTCACCAATAGACAGGTACAGATGACCAGGTTTTTGAGAAGACAGAGCATGTTCAAGACTCGTCTTTTTATTTTGATGTAATTTTTGGTGTCTTACAACTTTACACAAAACACACTTGTATTAACTATATTATTAATGCAATGGATGATGTTGTTGCTTGTTTTACTATTGTGCATTGTTATGATACTGTACATGACATCCTCCGCCCCAAATGTATCCGCCATCTCGGTTTTGTGGTGTGACAGCGGTGGTTTTCGCCCTCAAGATTTGGTGGCATTACCTTTATAGGGTCCGTTGTACTATTTACACAGATCACAATAGCCTGAGGTACTTGATGGGTCAGCCGAATCTGAACATGAGGCAGCGTCGATGATTGGATGTAGTGAAAGATTACGATTATGAGATCCTTTATCACCTGGGGAAGGCCAACGTAGTGGTCGATGCTCTCAACCGCAAGGTGGTCGCGGATCCAATCAGGGATTTACATTTGAGGATAACCATTATTACTTCGTTGTTGGAGCAGATTCGTGAGACACAGGTTGAGGCTATGAAGGAAGAGGACCGAAAGAGAGAGTGTATTGTGGGTCAAGTAGCTTCCTTCAATTATGATAGTCGTGGGTTGTTGACTTTGCACTGACGTGTTTAGGTTCCATATTTGGGAGACACACACCAGATTTTGATGGGGGAGGCCCACAAGTCAAGGTTCTCCATCCATCTTGGGGCGATGAAGATGTATAGGGATCTTCGTCCTGATTATTGGTGGCCCTGCATGAAGCGAGATGTGGCTAGTACGTAGAGCGGTGCTTGACTTGCAGGAAAGTCAAGGCCGAGCATCAGCGTCCTTACGGCAAGATGCAACCATTGGAGATTACCGTATGGAAATGAGAGGACATCACTATGGATTTTATCACGAAGCTTCCCAGGACTGCACACAGAGTGGATTCAATTTGGGTCATCATGGATCGTTTGACCAAGATCGCACACTTAATTTCGATTTAGGAGAGTATTTCAGCAGAAAAGATGGTTGAGATTTATATCTGGGAGATTATAGCACATCATGGGGTGTCGGTATCAGTTGTTTCTGACAGAGATGTCCGGTTCACTTCCAGGTTAGATTATTAGAGTTGATATAGAGCTGCTTTGTAAAAACCTTTCTGAAAGCTATGAAGTTAGATTTCCAAAATAGTAGTTTCCCTTATGCTCAACGTATTATAAAAAGAGATAAAATATTTGAATATGTTATTAAACGTGGAAATCGTTGGACTGCATTAATAAGTTTAAAACTTAATAAAATACTTTGAATTTGGCTTGTATTCCCCCCTAAAAACATTAAAAACACGGAAAATGTAGGGGTATGAACTCACCGTTTGACGGATGATTCCAGCGGATGATCGGTTACGAGTGTAAGTGGATCCTAGTAACATATAATAGCACATATATGTATTAGATTTAGGTATTCCATGACAAAACATGACAGGAAACCACCCTAAAGACTTGGAAATGCTTTTCGGGACCTTATGTGATCAAACAAAGGAGGTGTATGGTCATTAGGGTGTGTGTGCGGCCAGGCTGTGTGTGGTTGCATACAGGAGTGTGTGGCCAGGGTGTGTGTGCGGCCATACACTCTTCGTTTATGCTCCAAACGTCGATTTTCAAGTGTTTCAAGGCTCAAACCAAGTCCAACTAAGAGATAGAGGACCAAACTCTCACTTTGGTGGGTTTTTGAGGTGTGTACGGCCACCTTATGAAGGTGTGCGACCGTACACCTTCAAGTAATGAAGAACACGAAGAACATGAAGAGTTTTAAGCTTAGATCTAGGTGTTTACCTGTGTAACAAGCTAAATGATGGAATTCTTCACGTTTTTGAGGCCCTTAGAGTGTTCTTGGATGAAGTTTTTAGAGAGAGAAAATAGAGTGTAGCCAAATGAAAGGAATGAGTGAAGGGGTCACCCTATATAAATAGGGATGAGTGTACAAAGGATGGGTGTGCGGCCATACACTCGGGTGTGCGGCCACACTCTCATGTGTGAAGCCATACACTCGGGTGTGCGGCCACACACTCATGTGTGTGGCGACACACTCCTTTTGATGGAGTGTTTGGCCTATTTGCAACCCTAAATCTTAAACCAACTCATCCCTAATTCAATCTTTGGTTGTAATCAAGGCTTTAAATGCTTAAATTAGCCCTTAATCAGTGCTAGGAGTTAACAGAAATGAGTTTAACTTAGACTAACTGACTAGATGTACCGGGTAGAAGTTTTTGGGTTGTCACATCATCCCCCCGTTAGAGGGAATTTCGTCCCGAAATTCAAGAATAAGAATATAACTCATGGCCTTGGAAAAGATGGAGGTACTTAAGGTTCATGGGGATTGCAAATGTCTCATCGGACAGACACTTATTTAGGTTTGACATGTGAAAGACGGGATATGTGTTGCTAATTTCTCTAGGTAATTGGAGTTTGTACGCTACGGGACCGATCCTAGCTAGGATCTTAGATGGTCCAACGTATCTTGGATTTAGCTTTCTACGCTTTCCGAAGTGTATCAGGCCTTTCCAAGGTGAGACCTTTAAAAGGACACGATCACCAATTTGGAATTTCAAGGGTTTTTGTCTCTCATCGGCGTAGTCCTTTCGTACGATCCTTTCTGCCATCTCTCGAATGATGACTTGTGTGAGTGCTATTGTGGACTTGACTCTTGTCTAGCTGTGTGTTGCCCACCTCAGCCCAGCGTAGATGGGGTCTGTACTTATGGCTGCAGAGGGCTTCGAACAGCACAGCCTTGCTACTGGAAAGGTCATCGTTGTTTCAAGAAAGTTCAATTAAGTGTAGATGTATGTCCCACAACGCATCTTTAGTTGTTCGGATGGTTCCCTTACTTTGTCCTTCTCTTTGTGGACGATACTCTTCGTATGAAGAGAGATGAATTTTTCGAAGTTCGCATCTAGTTTGTCGTCACGAGCGACGGGAGTTTCGCGATCGAACAATTTAAGACAAAAGGGTTTGATATAACATAGACTCAGTCGAACTAGACAGGATGATGTCGTAGAATCGCGCGTTAAGTTAGTCTGGGAGGATCATTTTGTTAGAACATTGATGTTCCTAGATGAACATCTCTAGTGTTTTCTGTGTTTCATGTGAGGTTAATAGGTACCACTAACACAAGGGCTCTGATGTTTTGAAACAATGAACTTTCATGAAATGGTTCTTACTAGATCTCTCTATGATCATTTGGTGCATACAAGTCATGTATAAATACAACTGACCCTAGCATATTCACTTAAGCTATCATGATTTGCTTATTAGGGCTTTAAACTATATAAGGATTACGTGATTCCATCCGGACGAGAATGTAATCACAATTATGAACAATTATTGGGGTTTTCGAAAACGTACTAAAACAAGGCAGGGTCCTTCGATGCTTCCTTCTTCACTGAGGTCAGACTCCTCCAGTTTCCTCATTGTTCTTTTCTGTTGGGCAGTCTATTGTGAAGTGTCCCATTTCGCCACATGTACCACACACTTGAACTATGCTAGCGTCGGTAGTGGAAGTGATGTGTTGAGTCGGGGTTTTCGCGAAGCGAGCTTTCTGATCATCCTTAGCCCCTGGATAATTTCTTTTGAAATGTCCGGGTTCACCACAATTGTAGAAAACCTGACCCACCTTTTCCCCAGAAATCAAAGTGTTTGACGGTGCTAGTGCTCTGCAGTAACGAGCGGTGTGTCCTTGCCTGTTGCAGTTCTTACATTTCGATTCACGGCATTTTCCTACGTGGTGGAAGTTGTATTCCTCACAATTTGGAAGTTTTCCAGCATATGGTTTCACTAATGTTGGCACCGGTCTGGCGGATGTTGTGGTTGTAGGAGTTATCACGGGTTGTCGTCTCTTGGCAAGTTTCTGAGACAACTTGCGCTTCTTCTTGTTCCAGAATTTTCATTTGGTGCTCTTAGGTTTGGGAGTTGGAGTGTCCTCCTGGATAAGCCCTTGCTGGTTTCCTGATGTGTTGCTACAGTTCGAGATGTGGAAACTGTTCCTATTCCCACTTGGGTTGTTAGAGTTAAGAACAACTAGGGCGGCTGCTACGGCTGCTGTGACAGTAGCTTGGAACGTAGTTGAGTCCATCTGAAGGACTGGTGTCTTATTGGTGGGTTGGGTACGTTCCTTCGGAGGCATGATTCTGCTACGTGTCAAAAAAAAAGAAGCTTGTGAGCAACAATGGTTGCCTCTGGATGTATCCTAAATGTTCATCTATGCATTGGGATTTTCCACATTGCTATCTGACTCTCATTGATTTGACCCACATCCCCATGATATGGTCTTAGCAAGAATAGAAAACGATCTAAACACAACAGAGTTCACATAAAATAAGTTTACGAACTCCTGGTTGCTCAGCTCCTTGGGCTGGCTGAGTAACTCTCACATTTTCGTCAACTCTTGACAATATGGAGATTTGGCTATAAGGGTAGCTCCGAGGATCGAGTCGATACGGGATTCAACTTGGCACTCAGAAGAAATCCTTGGAATGTCTTTGGGGAAGACATCGGGAAAATTGCAGACTTTGAAGATGCTCTCGAGGTCTTTAACTTCTTGCGTCTTATTGACAACACGAACCAGAAATGCATAGAATCCCTTCCGTAGATGCTCCTAGGCTTCGACGCATGAAATGATACTAAGGTTCGAATAGACTTATCACTGAAACCAGTGAGGACCCCGTCAGAAGGAAGATTGAGATCAATCGCTTTCTCGAAGCAAAGGTCATCAGCACGATTTGGGCTCAACCATCTCATGTCGATTATGATGTCGTAGCTTGTTTTGGAGACTGATATGAAATCGATGGGGAAAAGGAATGATCGTCTTAAGGTAAGAGTACTTCTTATGACACATGCTTCTAAGATGAAATGGTAGCGTGACTTTGATAAAGTTGCTTAATATGCATGTTATCGATCTAAGGTATACTTTTGATAAAGATATTCTTTAACGGAAATATGGTTGTTGCCATCATAACTGAAACAAAGATTACCCATATTTCGGAACCCTTGACCTAAAAATAGGTCTAAGTTATTCTGACAGGGAAAGAATCTTGGCAACACGAAGGCCAAGAATGTTTACAGAAAAGAGCTACTTAGAACATAGATATGAAGGTTATTCCTTAGATCAAAAAGGAAGGATGAGTAGAGTATTCTCCTATCGGCGATGGGCACTCCTCGAACGGATCCTTAAGTTAGCCAGCTAGCGCTCCATGTCAAGCAGGTGGCTCTCGTATACTGTCCGAGGTGCTCGGAGCTCTATGAGCTCTGCTCGAGTGGTAGCTAACTCTCACTGTATGGCTTTATTGTTCCTTGCAGCTCTCGTATGAACAATCTCGAAGCAACGGATGCGGTCCGTGCTGGTGTTCAAATCAGCTTCGAGCTCCATAGTTCGCTGAAGGGTTGCCATACATAGCTCCACATTACGAGGCACTCAGTGTATCAGGATTGGAAGTGCCCTGTCTACGGGGCCTCCTTCGTTCAGATTGTAGAAGTTGCGGTTTCCGTCATATGGGAGGGGTCGGTCTTGCTCATAGCTCCACCTATTCAAACTCCCGACCCACATAGGCGTTGGACCTTGGAGTTCAACTCGAGGGTTAGGATTTGGTATTGGAGTCACTTGAGGTATGTTTTTGAATTCGGGTTCCGAGTCATTCTCTTTGGGAAATGGTTCGGAAAGGTCATTTTCCAAAGGAATTTCATGGTTTCCTTCTGGCTCTGGCTCGATCCATCCATCATCTCCTTGGTTGGGAAAGTACGGGTTGCCAGGGAGGTGGAATCCAGCCATGCTATCTACGCGAGGTGATGGTAAAGGGATAGGCATCAAATCTAATAATACTTCCAATGATGGATTCTTGGGTAAGTTTCTGGTTTGGTCGTTATAGCATCCTAAAATACTCATATAGTATTTTAACCCTTATGTTTAGTTCTAGAACTATTATGGTACCTAGGTAAGTTTTAGACTTGCTGTGACACCACATTCACTTCCAGGCACATGTTGGTCATGTCTCAAATGAATATAGTTGATCAGGCTATATTGACCCTAGACATGATTACATAACTACCCAGGTTTAACCGCGATTTCCATCATCCAAATACTTTTGTTTTGTTCTACTTATGACACTGGTTCGGGTACTTAGGTATACTTGTATACTTTTTATAAAAATACTTATATTTTTGAAAATATACTTTTAGTTTAGAGCACTTAGTCCCCTTAATGTTTATAGTTGTATATCATGTATGGTTCGGTATACTTAGTTCACTATAAACAAGAGCTCTGATACCAATCTGTCACACCCCAAAACCGTGATGGCGGAATCATTCCGGGGTGGAGGACGTCATGCGTAGTATCACAACAATTGTATCATAGCAAGCATAGTAAACACAAACAGACATTGAATACATATGTGAAAAGGTTTACATTTTCTAATACATAGTTTTTATTCATAGTAAAAGTAAATAGACAGATGCGGCTCTAACTCTTCGTCTTCTCCAAACTCCTGGAAGTACCTGTCTACTAATTCCCTGAGAATACAAGCAGTTTTGAAAGAATATCAGCATAAAGATGGTGAGTTCATAAGCATTTTGGTTTTAGTGAGAAAATGTTCTTTGAATCCATTTGAAAAGTATTCTTCAAGAAAATCCTGTATTTTCTTATGAAAAGCGGTCTTCAAAGAGTGTCTATTAGTAGAAAATAATCCATCAGTTTTAGAAAAACATGTTATCCGTCCTAGAGGTAGAGATGCCAGTTTAGAAGTCCTTGATTTCTAACAGTATATATAAAAGTAGTTTTATTACTTAAAATAAAACAAATGAAGAAGAGAGTTCGTAAACAAAGTTAGTTTATACTTATTTGGAGTCGTATAACCATACCTGATATGACCGAGAGACCCTTATAACGTTCTTCAAGCATTAAGCTAAATGACATTTGTTCACAACAGGCGTGCCCGCCTGACTGTAGCTAGTAGTTCTGGTGTGGGATTGTTAGTCCCGAATAGATCTATTCACAAATCTCACGCTCTCCCTCCAGGAGACTCTGGTTATACTAAAAGGGTTTATCACTATACACCTAAGGGTACAGTATTGAAGTAGCGCCTCATAATTCTGTATAATCTAGTTTACTAGCGAGAAATCAGCATAAAACAATAATTATCCTTGAATAAATATACTTTATATTTCTGAGAAAAACATATAACATAAACTAAATCTGCCATAGTTTATACATATTCTTTTATGAAATCTGATTAAGTAGAGATGCCTAGAGGGTTATCCCAAACTATACCCGAGTTGATATAGAGTTGCTTTGTAAAAACCTTTCTGAAAGCTATGAAGTTAGATTTCCAAAATAGTAGTTTCCCTTATGCTCAACATATTACAAAAAGAGATAAAATATCCAAATATGTTATTAAACGTGGAAATCGTTGGACTGCATTAATAAGTTTAAAACTTAATAAAATACTTTGAATTTGGCTTGTATTCCCCCCTGAAAACATTAAAAACACGGAAAATGTAGGGGTATGAACTCACCGTTTGACGGATGATTCGAGCGGATCATAGGTTACGAGTGTTGAGTGTCAATTGAGGTTTCGCACTCAAGTGGATCCTAGTAACATATAATAGCACATATATGTATTAGATTTAGGTATTCCATGACAAAAACATGAAAGGAAACCACCCTAAAGACTTGGAAATGCTTGTTGGGACCTTATGCGATCAAACAAAGGAGGTGTACAGTCATTAGGATGTGTATGCGGCCAGTGTGTGCGGCCAGGTTGTGTGTGCGGTTGTACACAGGAGTGTGCGGCCGAAGTGTGCGGCCAGGGTGTATGTGCGGCTGCACACGGGAGTGTACGGTCGTACACTCTTCGTTTATGCTCCAAACATCGATTTTCAAGTGTTTCAAGGCTCAAATCAAGTCCAACTAAGAGATAGAGGACCAAACTCTCACTTTGGTGGGTTTTTGAGGTGTGTACGACCACCTTATGAAGGTGTGCGGCCGTACACATTCAAGTAATGAAGAACACGAAGAACATGAAGAGTTCCGAGCTTAGATCTAGGTGTTTTACTTGTGTAACAAGCTAAATGATGGAATTCTTCACATTTTTTAGGCCCTTAGAGTGTTCTTGGATGAAGTTTTTAGAGAGAGAAAGTAGAGAGAGAAAGTAGAGTGCAGCCAAATGAAAGGAATGAGTGAAGGGGTCACCCTGTATAAATAGGGATGAGTGTGCAGCTGGAGGATGGGTGTGCAGCCACACACTCGTGTGTGCAGCCATACACTCGGGTGTGCGGCCATACACTCATGTGTGCAGCCATACACTCGGGTATGAGGCCACGCACTCATGTATGCCGCCATACACTCGGGTGTGCGGCCACACACTCATGTGTGCAGCCATACACTCGGGTGTGCGGCCACACACTCATGTGTGAAGCCATACACTCGGGTGTGTGGCCACACACTCCTTTTGATGGAGTGTTTGGCCTATTTGCAACCCTAAATTTTAAACCAACCCATCTCTAATTCAATCTTTGGTTGTACTCAAGGCTTTAAATGCTTAAATGAGCCCTTAATCAGTGCTAGGAGTTAACAAAAATGAGTTTAACTTAGACTAACTGACTAGATGTACCGGGTAGAAGTTTTCGGGTTGTCACATTTGGTGCCATTTTTGTGCTTTTGTGAAGGAAGTAGAGAAGTTGAAGTTGATTTGCTTGGGGAGAAGGCTTTGGATCCATAACCATCTTCCTTTGTGCAAACTTTCTAAGGTATCAAGTTTGAAACTTGACTTATAGATGGTTAGATCTTCTTATAGCATGCTTTATTATGATTTTAGTCCCTTTATGGCTTGATGGGAGAGTTAAGTCGTTTTTAGGGCTTATGATTCTAGATCCGAGTTTGTTTTGGATTCCTTATGCATAAAGGTGCAAGATTTAGAAGATTTTTTGTCACATGCATGCATTAAGCCATTTATTAAGTTCTTTTAAGCCTAAGAGCTTCTTTTATCCATGCATGAACGTAAAGTAAGCAACTTTACGTGATATTCCAGCTTAATGGATTCGGATCTATGTTTTGGAACCATGTCTTAAGAGATTAAGTGTTGAAATTGAGTTTTAGGCTGAATGGGTGAGTACATTGGACGTACAAGCAGGTACGCTTAGCGTACAAGCCCTCAAGCGAGTACGTCGTACGTACGTGTTGAGTACCCCCCACATACTTAGTCTAATGGGCTTCACAAGTGTGGGCTTCGGTTTTAGGCTGCCCTTTGGACATAGTGGTTTGGGGGGTTGAAGGGCCATATGAATGTAGAAGTTTGGACTATGAAAAAATTAGTGGGCCTTACGGTAAGGCCCTTGTAGGGATTTGGGCCCAATTTGGAAAATTGGGCCATAAATGGACTTTGGATGATTATTTGGTTTTGGGCTTTGTAAATGAAGAGTTTGGGCCTTAGTCTTGGACCAAACTAGGCAAGGGGTAAAATGTATTTTTTACCCCAAGTATGGATTGTTGGATATGGTTTGGGACCCAATGTTAATTGGGTGTTATCTTATATTGATAGCTCGGGGATTCGTCAAACTAGCAACCAGGGATTTTTTGTGAGATCCAACAGTCGAAGTGAGTTTCCTCACCATGTATAGCGGGTCGAAGGCCTCAATACCGTCCCATGATCTGATATGTTAGAATACTCATTGTTTGTGTGACACTAGTATGTGTATGTGCTTGTATGCTTACTGGGCGGGGCCCGATGATTATCATGTATGTTATTACTTGTTATGTAGTATGAATTATATGTGGGCGGGGCCCATTATGCGAGTTAGGGCAGGGCCCGTTATACTCATTGGCGGGGGTCGTTATGCGAGTCAGGGCGGAGGCCGTTATACTCATTGGGCGGGGCCGGTTTTGCGAGTTAGGGTGAGACCCGTTATACTCTTTGGGCGGGGCCCGTTAAGTGTTTTATGTAAGGTATGTGGTACCTTGGTTCCAAGGGGAAGAGCTCGAGATGACTGCATCACACACACCACATGGTTTCCGCTTTTAGGATATTACTTTTATCGATATGATGTTTGATACACTTATTTCCATTTGGGTTGTATAAATAATGTTTTGGAATACTGTTTTATTTAAATTAAAAATGTAATTTTTTGATCATATTTTTGGGACGTACACACCCTCTTTCTTTAATATTAGACCCCTCGGTGTGCCCTCTACCACACACCGTGGTATGTGATGTGGCACCGCGGTGTGTGGTAAACACCCTACCGACCCCTTGGCTTCACTGCGGTAAGCATATCGCACGTTATCGTTTCACCGGAGGGGAAAAGCAAACCTACCCCTCAAAGGTAGTACTTTGTGCATAAAAATATGCATTGTGGTGGTTGTGGTAAGATATGATATGACACCCACCAGTTTTGTAGGGTGAGAGGAAAATGACATGGCAGACCAAATGTATGGTAAAGTGAGTGACCATGCCCACCAGCTTTATATTCAATTTTATTTTATTAAACTTTCATTTAACTCTCATTGTGAATGCCTTAATGGTTTACTAACAACCTGCTTTTGAAAATTACAATCTAGGCACAACTATCAAATTCCTTTAAAATTTGTGGATGTATCAAAAGTATCAATGAAGTATCAACCCACATACATTATTATATATATGGGAAATTTCCAATAAAGTCTCAATATTTTAGGTAAATTTACAGTTTAATCATAATTTTTACTTTTTGAACAGAAAAATTCCGATTATTTTATATTTTGCCCAAATTAATGAAACATCCCTTATTTTTTTCAACATAAAATGACAGATTATCGTATAAAAGAAATCTTCAAAAGAGTCTCAATACTTTGGGTCAGTTTATGGTTTAATCCCAACATTTATTATTTGAACATAAAAGTTTATTATCTAGTTTTATATGATAACTTGTCATATTATGTTGAAAAAAATAAGAATTGT
The DNA here is from genome assembly GCF_002870075.4 of Lactuca sativa. Taxonomy (NCBI): domain Eukaryota; kingdom Viridiplantae; phylum Streptophyta; class Magnoliopsida; order Asterales; family Asteraceae; genus Lactuca; species Lactuca sativa. The sequence goes on from NC_056623.2 coordinate 12,153,492, forward strand.
TTTGTTAATTTGGGCAAGACATAAAATAGCGGGACTTGTTCAAAAAATAAAAATTAGGATTAAACCGTAACTGACCAAAAATATTAAGATTTTATCGAAGATTTTTCATCGTATAAAGTTTGAAATAGAGAGTTTTATCTTTAAAAAAATAAAAGTTAAAATTAAACCCTAAATTAATCTAAAATATTTGAATTTTTTTTGAACACATGTTATATTATTGCTTTACTAACTAGATGAAAACCCATAGAACCCACGGGTGTTAATGTTAAATAAAATTTAAAATTTAATTATGTAATAAATAATATATCATTAAATTAGAATACTTATATTTTATTTTTTAATAACTTTTTGATTTGTAAGTATTTGATTACACAATAAATGGTAAGTATTTAATTACAAATGAATATTTTTAAAACCCTTACTTTTTACTCCTTCTTAATCGTTCATGGTGTTAATTTCGTTAAATTAATAGAAATTGTTGTTGTTTTCGTCATTTTTTTTAAACTTTAGCTTGATTTACTGCACAATGTGTTTCTTTTTTAGGCTTACTGGCCATAACCTTGAAATCCGTTCAATGACGGTGTTTTTCTTTGGATATGTTTTCCTTATTTTTAGTAAATTTGTAAACATTACGTATTTAGTTACAAATGTAAATGCACATATTTTATAAAAGTCGTTATTTTATATAATGCAACATACGTTTAAGTAACGACAAAAAAGCCCAAAAAAACATCGAAATTGATTTGATACAAAACAAACAAAAGATGTCTGTAATGAAATTAACATAAAAAATACAACACGTATTATAAATTAATTAATTAATATGATAGATGAAGTGTGATTTGCTAAAAATGAGTAAAAGTTGGTTATAAATTGCGAAAAACTTCCTTATAAACAACATTGAGAGTTTTATTTGTGAGTCTACCATTTTTATCTAAAATTAATAATTTCAATCTCTCTCTGTTTTAAACTCTAGATAACGCAACATACAATTGCCCATGAGAAACAAACCAACATTCGATAACGATTGCCATTGAATCTTATTAATAGACATTGCAAAACATGCGGCCAAAGGAAACTGTCTTCTTGTGAATTTGAAGGGATTTTTTTTTTCTGATGGACTTAAAGACATTCTTGGAACAAAAGTCTGGTTTCCAATATTAGCTCCAAATATTATTTGTGACTTAATAACACGTTTGCCCAATGATATCACTTGTAGTCTTGTGCCATTACATAAGTCGTTTTTTCTTATCAATATTTCTCAGTAAGATTACTGGAGCACAAATTTCTAAAACTAACTTATGATTTGGTAGACCGGATACTTTAAGACCACTTAATACATCAGGCGAGTATAAATTTGTATCAAACTGATCATGGACAAATTCAGACTGACATAGGCTATCTGAATTTAAATATTCAACCTCATCTCCTGGAAACTTGTTAAGCAAACGGTCGTTTATTTCCTGAACAACTTCGATCTTTGGAGCAAGTATAAATCTTTATTGGAAATAATTTGTACTGCTATACTTCTCCAAAATTGAAGGATATACAAACTCAATTAATGAACCTACAGGATCATCTGGATCATTAATAAGAACATACAAAATATCGATAATCGTTTCGTTGTCGTTCGGACCACCGAGTTTGCCTTCTCCTAATCTAATAGCCAATTTGCAAAATCTCTTATTTTTTCTATATCAAGTTGATCCCTTGCAACACTTAGCCTCATGTTTTTTATTAATCTATACACTTTGCAATGTTGCCATAAATATAAAGAACTCAAAGAAGCGTTAACAATGTTATGTCTGCTGCCACCCGGAACAACAGGTAGAATCTGTCTGAATTCTCCTCCAAAGACAGTAACTTTCCCTCCAAAATGAATATTTGAGATGCTAGAATTTCGACACCTTAATACATCTTTCAAAGTTTGATCTAAAGCTTCAAATGCATGTTTATGGACCATAGGTGCTTCATACCTGTAACATCCTGTTCTGGATAGTTTTGTGATTTAAGTCCAGTGGGCCTTAATCCGAGTATGAGAAGGTTTTGAGGCTTTGAAAGAGAAAGGTTTAGGCCCTTTTGGGATGTGGTAAGGTAGGTTATGTGATAAAAGAGTTCGGTTTGTGCTTTAGAGCCCAAATGTACTGCTAAAGACACTGATTCGGGCTTTTCATGAATTTTGGATCTGAGTTCAAGTGGGATTCAGGAGGAATAAAATTGATAGAAGTGTAGGGCTTCTCGTTCCCTTTTTATGGATATAAGGATCGTCAGAAATGGATTTATAACAAAGAAGTTATGGCCTTCTGAATTTTTGTGGTTTTAGGCTTAGCCAAGTACGCTGGGCGTACACAAAGCGTACGATGGGCGTACTAGTGAAGAAGGAAGTACGCTGGTTATACTTTGGAGTAAGGGTGAGCGTGGTGCGGTTCGGTGCGGTTATTAGCCAAAACCTCACCACTAACCGCAAATACGGTTAATCCATTTTCAAAACCGCTTGGTGCGGTTAGGCGGTTATTTTTGCGGTGCGGTTTTGTTTTTTCTGTATTGCGGTTATTAACCGCATGGATTTGGTGTGGTTATTTTGTGTGGTTTTTAACCACAGTTTGGAGCTCAAACGATTTTAAGAGTTCAAACATATTACTTGTAATAATAAAAAAACATAAGGTATAAGACAATTAACTTAAATCACAAATAACTAATATCTTAAAAACGTCAAACCAATAGTAATTAACAATAAATTTCTTAAAATTGTTTAATTTTACCATTTTTCAAAGTTAAAACATAACCAAAAACCAACACTTTTGTCTTCTAGTATTTTATTCATCTTTCATTCATGAAACTTGTCTTATTTTTAATATTTAATATATTAATAATTAATAAAAAAAAAGTTGTATATAACATATGCGGTGCGGTGCGGTTTTTTTGCGGTTTTTGAAAGCTAATAACCGCACCGCACCACAAATTTGCGGTTTTTGAAAAACAGAAAACCTCACCATCGGTTTTTATTGTGGTTGCGGTTTATGCGGTTAATTTTATTTGCGGTGCGGTTTTTGCTCACCCCTACTTTGGAGTACGTTGGGCGTACTGACCAGGGGTGGTCGTGAATGTTCTTCGGAGTACGTTGGGCGTACCATATGTATGTTGGGCGTACGCTGATCAGACCTGAACCCTATTTTCGGGTCTTGGACCCTATTTAAGCTCCTTATCTCATAACCTCACCCTAATATCTTCAGCCTCCATCCCTCTAAACCCTAGAAATCGACCGTAAGCCTCCATTTGAGTGATTCTTGAGCATTTTGGTGATTTAGTGAGTTTTTGGGGCATATTGTGGAAGAAGGAGTTCCTTGAGGAAGCATTGTTTGGCTTGGAGCTTGTGGGTCCAAGCCCTAATCAGGTTGATCTAGCTCCAGAAAGCATAAAGCTTGAATCTTGGTGGCTTTATCATGTGGATCTAGTGGGGAGACGACTTATTATGTTTGGCTTTTGAAGAAGAAGGAGCTTTGAAAGAGAATAGCTTGAGCATCTAGCTTTTGGATCTATGTTCTTCTCTTGTTGGTGCATCTTCCAGAGGTATCAAGTTTGAAACTTGCTTATTGTTGTGCTAGTTTTTGTTTTTGGTCCATTTTAGGGCTTTTGGTCCCAAAGCTTGAAGCTTTATGAGTTGTTGAACTCCAGTGCCTAATATATGTCCCTTTAAGTGTTTCTAGTGGATAGGATTCATAAAAATGAGGCCTTGGACATTGGAACCACCTCATGTGTAACACCCACAAAAAATCATGCCAAATTTAAACCTTTTTAAAACATTTCAAAACACATGGTTATTACAAAATTTGTTTTTCAAACTAGAATGTTGTCAAAGTATCCCAAAATCAAATCATGAAATCATAAAAGGTGAGGAGTGGTACGATCACGCCTTCGCCTTCCTGCGATCGCCAGAAGTACCTGAAACAATAATCGATAAATGTAAGCTCGAAGGCTTAGTGAGATATCCCCAAAATACCAACACCATACAGATATATAACCATATCATATAAACATACAACAAAGCATATACAACATGCATAATGAGCCATCAGTCTGACTGGACCAACTCCCGGTCAGTCTATCTGGACCGCTCTCCGAGCCCTCGGCACGTCTGGACCGCCCTCCTCTGGGCCTTCAGCCTATCCCGACCGCTCGCTGGGCCTTCGACCTGACTAGATTTGCCCGACCCGGGCCTGCAGTCTACCCGGTCCGCCCAGGGTGTCTTGGCCTACTACACACAGCAGGACCTGCCTCAACCCTTTCCCCAAACCAATAATCATGTGAACATAAATATCATACGCTAGCATGCAATAACAAATAATCATATAGATCCAACCGATCTCTAACATAGCAACCCTCCTACAACTAGGATATCAATCTAACAGACTACTAGCATAGCAACCATCCTAAACCAGGGTGTAATCTAACATATCAACCATCCTAAACTAGGATGTAAGTCATAAAGGGTCGGCCTTGGTGCCGTAGACCCTGTTGATATAGTGAGGAGAACTCACCTCGCAACTGTCGTCTGTAACTAGAAAGCTCAACTCCCGGATCACCAACACGAACTCCACTACTTATAGTTACCATAAAACCCTTTATCATAAATCTCCAAATTACCAGGATACCCTCAGAAGTCAACTGATCCATTCTTGGTCAAAGTCAAAGTCCACAGTAAAAGTCAATAGTCCATGTTGACTCGACTCGTCGAGTTTAGTTCACCGACTCGTCGAGTCCTTCCTGAACTCGAGAAGTTGTGAAATCCGTGATTGGATCGTCGAGTTCCCTTTTAACTCGCCGGGTTCATACGTGTCCAAGAATTAGAAGAAACCCTAGCAGACTCGCCGAGTCTTAGAACGACTCGTCGAATTCAAGGCAATCTTCAACGGACTCGCCGAGTTTGTTCATCAACTCGACGAGTTCGTGACCATCTTCATATGACCCACCGAGTTGGCTATGCAACTCGCCGAGTCCTTGCAGACCTTCATCCATGCAAATACTTTTTAAGCCATGCCAAGGTTCCAGATTACAGATCCAAGCTTCTAAGGCATGTTTCTCACGTAAAGTTGCAAACTTTACACGCATGCAAGGCCCTAAAGGTTCTAAATGACCAATCTAAGCTTCTAATGGAACTTTACACCTTAGGAGGGTCTCATCCTTGCAAGAGTTGGAAACTTTAAGGACTTAGGACTCAAAAGAGGTTCATATCTGAAGTTCCAACTTCAGATCTAGCTCCTATACCAAAATCCCTTTATGAATAATTAAAGGAAGCCCTAGTGTTCACATATGAATGATTCTAGAAGAAAAGAGGTTAAGGTAACAACTTATTACCTTCAAGACGTGCCCCAAACTAAAGTAGACTCTGGATCCACACAAAATCCTTAATGCTAGCCTCTTGATCTACAAGTTTCCTTCACAAAAGTCACTTCTCAAAGCTCCAAAACACTCCCCAAGCTCTCACTCACGGAAATTAGGGTTTCTGGCTCTCAAGGGGTGATAGAGGACAGTGGGAGGCGCTAATGGTCCAATATATAGGGTGCAAAAACCCTGAAACTTAGGGTTTCCACTGTCAGCTCCTACTCATCGAGTCCCCCATGTCGACTCAACGAGTCATTCATTTATTGACGTGTCCTGGCCCACTGCTACTCGACGATTCATAGTGTTAACTCGTCGAGTAGACCTTAAACATGAAATCTAAATGGAAAATTAATGATACCTGACAGTTAGGATGTTACATCATGCATAAGATATGAGCATTTTTCGGAGTAAAGAGTAAGAGTTTTTGTGTTTGGGACTTGATCTGCCATGCAAAGGCTTAAAGTCACGAGCTTTATTGTGTATGAGCCTTTATGGAGACCAGATCTAAGAGTATAGCTATGGTCTTAACGGATTAAGACCAAGGGAGTGGAGATAACAATCCTGGACGTACACTGAGCGTAATTCCAGTACGCCCCACGTACTGACCAAGTGTTCCTGATGGCCAATCTAAATCTGTGAGTACGCTGAGTGTACCAAGGGAGGTACATAACCTCACTATGGACTTTTGGGCTAAGTCTCATTTTGGGCCTTGAGTGTTAGGCCTGGAGTTTGGACCGGTTGCAATAGAGTTTTGGACCAGAGGAATATGTGTGTGTGTATGTGTGTGTGTGTGTATATATATATATATATATATATATATATATATTAGGGGTGTTTGCGGTGAGGTTTGGTGCGGTTTCGAGTCGAAACCGCAAACCGCACCAAGAAGGTTCTAAACCGTGTTATGTGATGCGGTTTGGTGCGGGTGGTTTGTGCGGTTTGAAAAAGGATATGTATTTTTAATATTATGTACATAAAATTTATACATAAATATATTAGTTATAGAATCAAGATAAGTTGGTTTTGCCAATGTTTTAACAATACTACTCATTGTTACATTAGACAATCAGATAAATAATCTATCACAAATTTGTTTACAAAAATTGAAATTGGTGATATCAAAATTCATTAGTAATAAAACCAAATTCGTATCTTCTGTGTAATTTTTATGTGGTTGTATTATATATATATATATATATATATATATATATATATATATATATATATATATATATATATATATATATATATATATATATATATATTGTTTACAAAAATTGAAATTGGTGATATCAAAATTCATTAGTAATAAAACCAAATTCGTATCTTCTGTGTAATTTTTATGTGGTTGTATTATATATATATATATATATATATATATATATATATATATATATATATATATATATATGCGGTGCGGTTTGAACCGTAGTGTTATAATTGGAAACCACAAACCGCACTGCATAGTATGGTTTAACAAAATTTCAAACCACAAACCCCACCACACTAGTTCTAAACCGCATTATGCGGTGCAGTGAAGGCGGTTTATGCGGTTTGTGCGGTTTGATGCACACCCCTAATATATATATATATATATATATATATATATATATATATATATATATATATATATATATATATATATATATATATATATGCTTTGGGCCCTTGAGTGAGCTTCCCATTTAGATTTGAGAATTTGGGCCTCGGGAGAGTCCATTTATTATTGGGCCTTGGTGGGCCAAATGGGTTTAGATTATTAATGGGCTAATTAGTGGGCTACCTTTATACGTAATGAGTGAGAGTTTGGACTTAGTTCCTAATTGGGTGAATTGTGGGTTTGGCTCAGAGATAGAGGCTGGTGCGCAACAACAACGTTTTTAGGGATTGTTTATCATTCGAGGTGAGTCTTCTCACTATACTTTACCTAGAGTGGTATTTATGTGTAACCAAAGGGTCGTATGTGCCTACTTGAGTTATGCATTTGTCTGTGTGATATTTATGCAATATTATGTCTTACTGAGACCGGACCGGAGGGTCCAACGAGCCGTGAGACTGGAGGGTCCTCACTTAGACTGGACCACAGTGTCCAACGAGCCATAAGACTGGAGGGTCCCACTGAGACACATAGACTGGAGGGTCTTACAAAGTTATAGCCTCGAGTGACTAATGTGTTGTATGTGGTATTTTGGGAAACTCACTAAGCTTCGTGCTTACCGTGTTATGTGATATATGTTTCAGGTTTTCTCAGGATCGCGGGAAGGCACCGGCTTGATTGTACACACCAGAGTAGAAGTTATGTTTTGAGGATACTAGAGTACGAATCAAACAATTATGGAGTTGTGTTTTATAAATTAAATCAATGAGATTTTTGTGAAATCTGCTACGAAAATTATATGATTTTAAAATGAAAAAATTGTTTGAAAATTTATGTTGTTACAATCCCAAATTATCAAAGAGGTTTTTCTTAATAAGCTAGCCAACTCACCATCCGGATTTATTTTACAAACAGAATCCTCTGTAAGATCAAATGGAAGTATAAATCGAGAGTGTGTTGTTCTACCACCGGGCAATAATAACGAAACAATATCGCTTGAAGCAACATACACTAACAGTTACAAATACATTCACATACAAACAGATAGATGTACATATACACACGATAATAGTTACAATACAAACAAATCGATAAAAAGAGCGGTAGAAGGAAGATGAAGATGAATATAATGAATAATCATAACAAAAACTTTTAATAGCATACCTAAAAGAATATCAGAAGGCGACTTCAATATTTGATATTACATTCTCTTTTGCTCTGAAATTTGGAGTTGTTGTGAATGAAACTAATCGTGATAATGTATTTAAAATAAACTAATTAGCTAAGTTACGCCAATTAAGGAATTGATATAATATATTTAAAAGATTTAAGAGAAATCAAATATCCTCTTACTTTTTGTTCCTATATATCCTCCTACCTAATAAAATGGTGACAAGTGTAACATTTAATGAGATTTTAGGATACTAATATGACACATGTCATCATTTAAATAGATAGGAGGATTGGGAGGATTGGATATTTAATTTCTCAAGATTTAATTATCGTGTACAATTTATACTTATTTACTATTATTTATTAGAGCAGTGGATTTCCTTTAAAACTTTGTCCATAAAATTTACAACCGAAAACCTCGAAATTTCAGAGACAACCTTCCTCCCGCCAAGCACATCACCCATTATCTTCTAGCGATTTTGTTTCCCAGATTTTCTATTGTTTCATCATAATTGTCTCCTTGATTTACGTAACTAATAACTTGTAGCAGTTTGTGTATTGCAAATTAATCTTCGATGCTATATGAAGCTACCTACTTTGCTCGATTACGGTAACTTGATACTGTTTAATTCACTTTGTCAATTAATAATATTTTTTTTCTCTGCTATCTAGTAGGCTGATAAAAGATTAAGGAGATGATGAGGAAGACGACGTTCAAGGGAGCGAATGTGTTCGTCTCTAGGAATTTAGTGCCGCCTGAGATATTCGATTCACTTCACGACGTTCTGAAAGATAATGGAGCAGAGATCTTCCTGTGTTGTGATCCTTCCCGGAATGGACCTGATGATTACCACGTTATCGCCTCTCGAGATCATGTATATGCATATTATATTAGTACTGGTAGATATTGACTGTGTATTTGTAAGAATTTGGAGTTTACCAATTGTTCCCAATGATTTTTGCAGGAAAAGTTCAATGATCTGCGCCAGAAAGGTTGTAATTTGATTGGTATGGCTGTGAGCTTACCCTTCCAGGTTCCTTGATCTTTATTTGTTTGCTCAGATCTCCTCTCTTTCACTTTGTTATGCATGTTATCTTATTCCGAACCACTTGAATTTGTGTATACTTAGTTAATATACACTGTAAGTGCTTAGAAGGCCCCTAAATAAAGATTCACTAGAAAACCTTGATATTATAAGTTATACCTACTAGGAGGTGCATATAACATGTCAAAGAAGTTGTTTAGTATGAAGATTGGTGTGTTACAATGAGCTACTTGTACTTTTTCCAGGTCCTCAATGTGTTTTTTTGTGTGCAAAAGAGCATAGAGAACTGCCAAAACAAGGATTCACATGTTGCCTTGCGATGGATGGAGTCAAGATACTGGCATCTGGCTTTAAAATGGAGAGAAAGGTTCTTTCCCAAGGTTATTACTAATCTTTACGAGTATTGTTGTGTTTAGAATCTATTTCCTTTTCTTTTTAGTAATATCCGACCTTCTTCCTTAATCAGATGAAAAAGGGGCACCACACAGAATAGTATTTAAGGGGATGTTTGATGTTTCATCTCTGTATATACAGTTTCTTGACTCATCTTATTTGTAAATTTTATATGTAAATACTGTTGGATTAGTGTCTAAGTCCATAACTATTTTGGTATGTACTTGACCCGATGGTGCATGGTCCTTTTGGGTTGCCTTCACCAAAGCAACTTGATTGGAGAAATAAATAAAGAGAGAGGTTATTATGATTTATTAATATGTTATAAGAATAATATATTAAATGAGAAATCATATTTGTTTAATTAATATTGGTCAATAATTAATTAAGAATTAATTTTGTGATCAAATGTAATTAATTAAACTAGAGGGGCTGAATTGTAATTATGTGATAGTTGCAAAATAGGGCAATGGTTATCCTTGTTAAAGGATGGACGAATTCAAGGATAAGGATATCCTTAAAATCGTCCAAGGCCCAAGAGATAAGGGTTTTTCAAGGCTTATCTTATGGTTACTTGATGGGCAAGCAACTAGATAAGGATAAAGACTAAAACCGTAATCTTTACACCTATATAAACCCTCTAAGGCTCATGAATTCGTCTAACCCTTCCCAAGAAGTCCTAAGGACAAATTCCTACCTCTCTCCTCTCTCTTTATACCTTCTCCATTTGCTCTTGGTGTTTGTAATCCATTAGAGGAGTGACACTTGTGACTCTAAGCCTTCCAAAGTCAATTCAAGGAGGAATTGGGATTGTTGTTACTACATAACAATCAAGGTAATATCATAAACCTAATTATATGTTAATATTGATTTCCATATGCTAGAATTAGGGTTTATAGTCTTGGATTCAAAGCATGTACAATAGAGAAACCTAGATCCAAGCATTAGGGTTTGTATGAGCACATAGGATGTCTTATGACCAAAACCCATCAGTGGTATCAGAGCCTAGCTTGGTTTCAATTGTATTGATGCATTGTATATCTGAAAAATTCGATTTTTGGTGTTTTGGAGGCTGGACTCGCCGAGTCTATGGCTGAACTCGCCGAGTCCAAGGTGACTCGACGAGTCAACTCGTCAGATAGAGCTTATCTCGGGATTTCTTGCTGTTTTTGCATTGGGATAGTTACCTTATGATGTTAGATCAATATTAATCCGATTATATGATATATTTGACTATATTTTTGATCTAATTGAAGATATTTATCAATTAATAAGATAATTGTTTCCTTATAAGATAATTGATTAATTATTTTGAGTAAATTGATAAATTGTTTTGCAAGAAATCATTAAATAAATCAAATATGGATAATTATGTGATTAAATGTTAATTTGAATTATTTGTTATTTGATCCTTGTTGTTATGAAAAGTTTCATATTTTGCCCTTTAGGTTTTTTAGTTTAAATTTGAACCTAATAGTTTTGTAGTTTTGAAATTTAAATAGTTGAAACCCTAATGTTTTGAAAAAAGGTTTCAAAACTTGCCCTCAAGTTTTGGAATTTAAAAGTCGATTAAAAGTTTAATTAGGAATGTTAAATTCTAAAACTCTAGTATAGTTTTGAAAAAGTTCAAATCACACCCTTATGGTTTTATTAATTAATTAAGGTGTATAATTAAAAGAGGTTTAATAAATCCATAAATGTTTTGGTTTAAAATTTAATTGAATTAAAAGTATAATTGTTAAATTAGACCACCTAACATTTTAAAAGTATAAAATACACCTTATACTATATATAACATTAAAAGTCTAACATTATATATATGTATGAGTAAAAGTCAGTCTTACCGTTAGTAGGCCTCATTCACGAAGCTGGTCTATAAGGGGTGTTTAAGGAAATTGCCTATAAAATGACGATTGAATGAGTATCCACTCTTACCCACCGCACTCTTGACTAGTGGAGGGTCGTTAGCCGAACGGGTAGGATAGGACAAAACCTTCCATTATAAGTATAATGAAGTACAAAAGTAACTAAATGTTTTACAAATTCCCAATCTTAGTTACTTAGGCAAAAGTGAATTGATGCAATTCCATGAAATTACACTTTGTGCCCTTGCGAAGACGTTAGTGGAGCGTGTGTGGTTAACCGGCACACTAAATGGGTCTAAGCAAAGGTAGCAAAGGGTGACTCAATGTTTGTCATAGTTCGGTGGAGCGTGTGTGGTTTACCGGCACATCGAATAGGTAACTGTAACATGTGAGGGCACCATGTAGTTTGCATGGTTATTCACACCCGCTTTGTGATCCTCGGCATCCCAGTCACAAACTAGAGGGGCATATCGAGATTTAAACATGCCATTGAAAGTTCAATGAATCTCAAAGGATCTAAGAGTTTTCATAGATTTAAAACTTAAATTTCTTTTTCATTTTTCATGGTGGAAATTAGTGAATCGTCATTCACTTACCTTCAAATATTCTGCAATTAGGGTTACGGCATCCCTCTCCCGAGTTGTAGAATATTGTGTTGGGTCCTAGCCTTAGTATTTCATTTGGGTGATTTACTAAGGAATCAATCTATCAACTAACTTGAATTCGTTTTTCTCCCGTTTTGTAGATGTCAAAGTTCAACAACTATGGTCTTCTCAAATCCCGTGGAACAAGCATTCCACATGAAGATGATATTCCACGATTCGATCGAGGAACAAGAAATCATGCTTCACTTCCTCTACCTCCTCCAATTATTCTCCCTAACCCACAAGATCAAAGGCTTGAAAAGTTCAAGATCACTCAAGCCCTTTTGGCAATTAAACATAAAGAAGGAAAGTCCGTGTGTGCACACGTCCTAGGGATGAAGTCACACATTGATAGGTTAAGAATGTTGGGATCCGTTGTCTGTGAGGAAATAGCTGTTGATTGGGTTCTTCAGTCACTTCCCAACTCATATAGTGAGTTCGTAGAGAGTACTATATGATGAACTACGACGTGACCCTTATAGATCTCACCTATATGCTTATTGCTGCTGAATCAGCAATGATTTAGCGCAATAGAAAAGCAAAGTTTATTGGTGAATCTGCCTTCGAGACCTCTATGGATATAGACAATGGCAACGAAAGACATGTTATGATCAAAAAGTTTGATCATAAGAGAAAGGCGATGTTTGAAGTAGTTCCATGTCCTGTTCCAAAAGAGTCGGTTTGCTTTTATTGCCAAGAGAAGGGGCATTGGAGACGAAGCTGCCCCATTTACCTAAGAGATCTAAGAGATGGGAGAGTCGAAACGTATGGCTCTAATTTAGGCAAAATCCATTGACTAACTCTTTTAAGCTTCATTCTAGATTCTGAATACATAATGTGATAAGATTACAATTAATGTTTTGTAGGATCGAAGAAAAGAAAGGAAGTTTAAGGGAAGAAGTGAGCAGAATCTAACCGTGAAGGAATGGATTTCGATCGCATTTCTCGAAGATTAGATTCTTGAGCTACTACTTAGAGATAGAATTAGATTGCTAAGAAAGATGTATTAGCATACGTTTTTCAATGAGTTGCATTGTAAGGACAAATTTTTCCGCAATAAAATAAATTTTGATTTTAAATTTTATTTATTTATCCTTACAATGGCGTGTATGAAAAAATTGATGTTAAAATGTTTCTATTATTAGCAATAGTGGATTTGGTTCTTATTATGTTATTTATGGAAAGTCGAGAATTTACCAAATAGGGAGAGTTTCTCATCGCCCAAGTTTCAATTGGACAGAAACTTGGAATCATGCAACGTGGATGCACGATGAATGAGAAATTTCATATTTGGAAATTAGACTAATTCATTGACAAAGTGTCAAGTGAAGGACTTGGAGATCGAATACACAAAGTTGCGTGTTGATCGAGTCCACCATAAGAGTAACAAAGACATTCGTCATGATTTACTAAAGGTTTAGTAAATATGATTATGCTTATAAGATTAAGTGTAATTCTGAATTGATTGAAAATGTTTAAATTAATAGCAGAACGAATAAGAAGAATCAAGTAGGCAGAAAGATAAAAGTTTCTCCATTCTAAGAAGAAGGGAGAGTACCTTTTATGCTTTATGATAGGTCTTAATGATTAAGAACCATGTCTCAATTGATCCTCTAAGTAAGTCTTAGTACAATTGTATGTTTAAGAAGAGGAATCAAGGATTGAAGAAATGGTTAAATCAAGAAGTCTATCATACTTCGTTCCAATAACAAGTCTTAGAGTTAAGATTGTGACATTGAGTGAATAGTATTAAGAAGGTTTATAACATTCATCAATTGTGGAAAGTTGTGATGTCTTGGATAAGACAAAGACCAACTAAGACCAAAATTATGAAGTGTTTCGTTTTGATAAAAGCTACACTAACTCTTGAATATTTGTTTGTCAAGAAATGTTTTGACAAGAGAATCGTATATGTCAAGGAGTTAGTGGGAGTCTTAATGGTCTTGAAAGGTTTCAAGAACAAATCAAATAAACCTTATCAATCATCACTGGCACATGAGTTGAGGTTTACAACCTATCGTGAAGACATTATTTTGTTTCTGTGCCAATCCAATCGAGTTAATTATGCATGTGAGTCCTATGAGTTCTCATTTGAACGCATAAAAGGCAAAGCACTTTAATCAATGAAAGGTACATTGATAGGAAAGGGTGAGTCGGTTAACTACTTGGAAGACATGGTGGGCAGTTGTGCTACCATAAGGCAAGAAATCAAGATTAAGAAAGTTCGGTCCATATGAGTTTGAATTTGTCGTAAACTTTGGTTTTAACAAATTCACATGGATAGGAACACATACGCTATTTAAATCTAAGTGTCATAAGATTTCCTCCTTCATGAAAATGATTGTGAGGAAATGATTTCACTAAGAAAGATCTTAAGAAGATAGTGATTGTAAAATTGCATTCTCAAATTCGATTATGGTTACGGCATCCCTTTCCATAATTTGAATTGTGAGGTTTAGCAATTGTTTACACATACATATGAACTATCGAAGGCAAAGGTGTATAAGTTCAAGAAGCCTTGATAAAAGATTATCAAAGCATTAAGTATAAGAAACATGGACTTAAGAAATTCAATAGGTATTGCTTTTCTGAAAGTTAAGATATTCATAAATACATGTCGAAGCTAGTGGGAGCATAAGTGTTATGTTTTATAATAATCATCATGATAGTGGGAGCATAAAAGTTATGATTGTATGATTATTAAGGAAAGTATTGCAAGGTTAGCAATATTAATTATAGAAAACAAGAGTCATACTTTGCAAAGTCGCAATAGTTGAAGAATTGTTTTGCTATAATTAAGGGAGAGAATATTATGCTTCATTTCAAATCTAAAGGCTTAGGTTGTGGAATGTTAATAAAATTTAGTCAAAGGTACATAGTGTGTTCTTAAAATTTCGATTATGATTACGGCATCCCTCTTCACAATTCGAATTTTGAGAACATAGCAAATAAAACATTATGCGTCGTGTCCCATACGCTTCGGGTATAGGATCGATTGCAAATGCTTTAATGTTTGACCATTCTAAAATTTTCCAAATGTCGAGCGCATTTAGAGGGAAAAAGGACTAGAATTGGTATTGACTAAAACAATTAAACAACTATCAAAGGACAACCCAAAGTTCGACGAGGATTGGTCGCTTGTGAGTAGTTGGAAGTATAGTATTGGAAAATATGGAAATGTTTCCATATTGGATGGACCGTATCGACATCATTACAAATAGATAAGATTCTATTAAGAATGAGTTGTCATATGGAACATATGGAAGTGTGTCCATATTGGGAATTGAATATTGAGAAATCTATGACTAGATTAGAAACTTCTATGCAAAAGGATGTTCAAAGAATGTACTTTGAGTGAGAGACATCACGTCTATGGAATTGTCTTGTAACAATCTCCGATAGAGGACTTTGTAATATCATTGGCAATAGTCTTTGTGACTTTGGTGCAGTGACATTACGAAAGGATAGTTGCATAGAATGTTAGAATCTAGCATATTCTATAAGTAACAAGAATTTGATATTCTTTGAATTATGAAAAATGGATTTAGAGTTGTGAAATGAGGAGGATTGGAAATGTATTCAATGAGATCTATTTCACAAAGTAAGAACCATAGGTAAACATTGTGTTCATGCTAGGAGCATGGGACAAGTGTTGGAATTCAAGTAAGAAGTTGATTACCCGAAACGACAAATAATGAGTAATCAATATGGTGATAAATAAACGGCGTTTTATTTATACTCAAAGGTTTGAGGCCATATGGGATTAGTATTATTCTTGTGTTTCACTTTGCATGTTTTGACTTCCAGAATAATTGAGTTTATTAAGAATAATCGAATTATTCAAACGGGCCACAGTCGTTCATATGTTGGAAGTAGATATGAATGAAGACTGTCGTGAATTGGTGTGTGGATTGTCTAAAAGAGTATTAGACATAAGCAAATGTTTGCTGCAACGTTCATGAGTGCTTATGAATGTGATTTGAGCATTGGATTAGACCCACGCTCACTTGGATCACTCCATGGATTGTATCACGAGTGATTGGTGAGACGATAACATCTTATATTCTTGAAACCGAGATGTGTGAGTTGTATCTTGCGAATCGGTTGCACATTGATAATATGTAAACGCACTAGTAACTTGGTGTTATAAAACATATTGTTGTGTGTGATTCGGTGAGTGAGTGCAAGCAAGCATTGTATCAAAGTTTATCCGTTCCTTTTATCCAAGGTAGGATAAAAGCGATATCTTTGGGCCCCTCGATGGTTTAGTGATGACAAACGTAAATGCTCGGCCGGGCTAGGGCTAATTTGATTTGTTCAATTAGTCTGTCGTCATAAATCGGGAATCGAGATATAGTACAAAGAGAATGATTTGAAATCATATCTCATATGATATCTAGAATGGAGGAATATATGATCCCTTATCTAAGGACACGCGTATCTGATATGATCAGAGTTGACAGCGGCTTTGGAAAGCTACGATTGCAGATCGGGATCCGAAGTCATACGCAGAATAGTTGTTAGACTTATCCAAGTAGGAGACTGTTGGATTAGTGTCTAAGTCCATAACTATTTTGGTATGTACTTGACCCGATGGTGCATGGTCCTTTTGGGTTGCCTTCACCAAAGCAACTTGATTGGAGAAATAAATAAAGAGAAAGGTTATTATGATTTATTAATATGTTATAAGAATAATATATTAAATGAGAAATCATATTTGTTTAATTAATATTGGTCAATAATTAATTAAGAATTAATTTTGTGATCAAATGTAATTAATTAAACTAGAGGGGCTGAATTGTAATTATGTGATAGTTGCAAAATAGGGCAATGGTTATCCTTGTTAAAGGATGGACGAATTCAAGGATAAGGATATCCTTAAAATCGTCCAAGGCCCAAGAGATAAGGGTTTTTCAAGGCTTATCTTATGGTTACTTGATGGGCAAGCAACTAGATAAGGATAAAGACTAAAACCCTAATCTTTACACCTATATAAACCCTCTAAGGCTCATGAATTCGTCTAACCCTTCCCAAGAAGTCCTAAGGACAAATTCCTACCTCTCTCCTCTCTCTTTATACCTTCTCCATTTGCTCTTGGTGTTTGTAAGCCATTAGAGGAGTGACACTTGTGACTCTAAGCCTTCCAAAGTCAATTCAAGGAGGAATTAGGATTGTTGTTACTACATAACAATCAAGGTAATATCATAAACCTAATTATATGTTAATATTGATTTCCATATGCTAGAATTAGGGTTTATAGTCTTGGATTCAAAGCATGTACAATAGAGAAACCTAGATCCAAGCATTAGGGTTTGTATGAGCACATAGGATGTCTTATGACCAAAACCCATCAAATACATCTTTAGAAAACTTCGTTTCTTATTTTATTCTCTCTAAATTTGTCTTGTAGAATGAGATTGACAAGTTAGTGACTGCTATGGGAGGTTTGTTGCAAACTAAAGCATCACCAGACATTAACTTTGTCATTGTGAAGAATGTACTAGCTGGAAAATATAAGGTTTGAATCAAGTCTGAATATGCTTTTATCAATACTTTTACACCTTCAAGTCTCAACCACCATTATTAATATTTTGAAGGTTGTTGAGTCATGTAGTTTGCATTTGTTTACATGTTTGCAGTGGGCTTTGAACAATTTGAAGAAACCAATTGTCTCTGAGAATTGGGTGCACCAGTGTTGGAAAGAGCATCGTGTTGTTCCTCATGACTCATACAGAGTTCTTCCCTTTTCTGGGTTGACAATTAGTGTCACCCAAATGCCTTCACGTTGAATAAATATCATGAAAATCAAAATAAGTTAACTGTGAATTTCTTAACATGGCTAACATGTTTGTTTCTCATAGATGAGCGTGAGGAGATAAAAAAGATTGTCCTACAGAATGGGGGAAAATATTCTGCTGAACTCATAGAAAAGAGTACTCATCTAGTGTGTGATATATCCTTAATCATTTACATCATTTTACTTTAAGTGGATTACATCTTGTAGATTAATGTCACCTTAACCACTAACCCACACTCCTGAAGGTTACAAATACAAGGTTGCGAAAAGATGGGGTCACATTTGTATTGTTACTAAAACATGGTTGCACCAGTCGGTTGCTAGAAAAGGCAATACTTAACTTCAATCACAGACTTGAGACTTAGATTATGGTGTTCTGAATGTTTGATATGAGTTTATCTTTTTTTGTGATGAATAGCATGTTTGAATGAGGAGTCATATCCTGTCACATCCATGAAGAATAGAAAGACTTGTAGCCAAAACAAGGTTATCACTATCAGAAACTCAAAGGAGGGTTCTCCAATTTCCATGACCCATCAAGATATTTCATGTGATGCTGACCTGGAAGCAACTCTGGGCATTGAAGAAGATTCTCAATCTGAAAACAACGATTTGTACTTGTAACATCCCGAAATAGCAAGAGTAGAGTTGAAAGGCTAAAAGTGTTATTTGAGGAAGAGTGACTCGGCGAGTCCATGGATGGACTCGGCGAGTACAGTCGCGAATTTGGTCACGTGTTAAGTGGCCGACTCGGCGAGTCGATGAGATGGACTCGGCGAGTAGGCACTGGGTGGAGAAAACCCTAATTCTCGGGGTTGAGCCATATATAAGGAACATTATGTTCCTTCCCCAGCCTCTCTATTTCCCTCTTGAGTCCCAGAAACCCTAAATCGTAGAGGAGCTCCATTGTTGAGTGGATTGGAGCATTGGAGAAGTTTGTTGAAGGAATTTTGTGGGAATTGAAGGCTTGGGGCAAGGGGTTTTGCTTGGAATCAACTTCATTGCAGTTGGGGGCGTCCATTGGAGGTAATATCTCGTTCTTGGTCTGATTGTATGTCGTTTCTTCAATTTGGGGTTTGTGGGATCTTGTCTAAGGATGTAAATGGAAGTCTAGAGGTTAGATCTGAGGTTGCTACCTCAGATCTGGAAGGGAGGAGAATCAAAGAGCATGAAAGTCCCTGTGTTGGTGTGTTTAGTAAAGCTTGCAAGTCCCAAACCCTAGTTATAAGTGATTAAGGCCTAGATCTCTTGGGATTCACGTAAAGTTTGCCACTTTACGTGATGGATGAGTTGTATAAGCTTAGATCTATGTTTCGGATCATTTGCATGGCCTGGAATGCTTCTGAAAGGATTCAGATCGGTGGTACTCGGCGAGTCACATGGGTGAACTCGGCGAGTTGCTTGAAGATGAGCTGGGACTCGACGAGTTGGAAGAACAACTCGGCGAGTCGGATGAAGATAGCCTGTAACTCGGCGAGTTGTATGAACAACTCGGCGAGTAGGTTGATGATAGCCTTGGACTCGGCGAGTCTGTTCTTGGACTCGGCGAGTCTTGTCGAAGAGTTCTGATATTCTCTGGTTGAGTCGAGAACCGGTGAGTCAAGGGATGACTCGGTGAGTTGTGTGCGAGTAGGACTCCGAGTTGTTGGACTCGGCGAGTCTCGGGGTGACTCGGCGAGTTAGGTCGCAGATGGAGTAAAGTCTGAGTATGGGAACTCGGCGAGTAGGGTCAGTCAGGAGTTGACTTTGACCTTGTCTTTGTCCAAGGGTTGACCATTGGTGTCCAGGGGCATTTTGGTAATTATTGTTTGTTGTTTTGAGTTCAGCGCATTGGTGGTTGACCAGTGGTGGAGATCGTATCAGTGATCGGAGTAGCTTGGATTATCTGTTCAGTCGGCAGCTTCGAGGTGAGTTATCCTCACTATATCAACGGGGTCTAAGGCACCAAGGCCGGCCCTTATCGGATTGAGATCCGGGTGGTTGTTATTATGTTACTGCTTTGACATGTTTGCATCCTGTGAGTTAGGATGGTATATGCTAGAGACCTGATTGAGATTGGTATCCTGAGAGATAGGGAGATGCTATGTTAGTGACCTGTTAGGTCGGTATCCTGGTTAGGATGGTGGTATGTTATGTGATCTGTTGACCTGCTTATTGACTGTGAATTGTTAGATGATTGTATGTATATGTGCACATGGATGTCTGGACTGGAGTTGGGTTGAGGCGGGTCCTGTTGTGTGCAGTAGGCCAAGATACCCAGGGCGGACCGGTTGTCCCGTAGGCCCAGCGAGCGGTCCGGATAGGCTGTAGGTCCCGATAGGGGCGGACCAGACGTGCCGAAGGCTCGGAGAGTGGACCAGACAGACTGAAGGCCCGATGCGGGCGGACCGGTCATACTGTAGACTCAGAGAGTGGACCATGTGGATTAAAGGCCCGGGAACGGGCGGACCAATCACACTGCAGACTCGATGTATGTGGATGGACTCATAGGGTGGACCAGGTGGACTGTTGGCCGGTGCGGCGGACCAGTCACACAGTAGACCCGGAGAGCTTGGCTGTTCCATGATCGGATATGTTATGGCATGTTATGCGTGTATGGTATTTGTGGTTGGTATTTTGGGGGTATCTCACTAAGCTTTCGGTCTTACAGTTGTGGTTTCATGTTTTTCAGGTTCTTCAGGTGATCGTGGCAAGGCGAAGGCGTGATCGTACCGCTCCTCATAATTTTGTGGTGTTATGATTCTGGGAATACGATAAATATTTTGTATTGAAAACCTTTTTGTAAAGAATTATTGGAATTGAGATGTTTTTGAAAAATTTAAATTGGTTGTATTTTTGGTTGTTACAAGTTGGTATCAGAGCCTTGGTTTGAGTGAATTGGAGAAACACTCGTGTGACTCCAGTCTCAAATCGAGGAGAGTTTTCGAAAGAGTATTTAAAAATGGTTTTCAAAAATGAGTAAAGGAAGACGCGGAGGTACGATCAGCCGGAGCCAGTAAGTAACCCCAAAATACCATGCATGTTATTTGTTTTTGAGCTTTGATAGAACAGCATGCTAGTGTTAGGCTAGGGATCTTCAGGATTTCATGATATGTTGCCTGATTTGTGATGCCTGTAGCCTAGGGTCCCTTATGGGAGATTCTCAGTGTTTCTCTAGTGGTGAGGGTTGATTATTGTTATGCTTGTTCTCTAGGGTATTGTGGTAGTACTTCATACAAATGTGGGTAGGTGTGGAAGGTAGTATGGGCCCGTACTACTGAAAGCACAGGACCCATACGCGTATCAGGGAAACCATGATCTCTAGGGTGGGTTGAGAGAGAGTTGGATCCCAGGGTGTGGGAAGAGTCTGAGATTTTGTGTGGTGTTTCTTTTCAGTATGGAGATTCCGAGGCATGATGAGAGTGGATCCGGGTCAGGATCGGGAGCTGGAGAGAGGGTTCCGGGCGAATCGGTGCCACCCGAGGTTGTCGGTCAGATGAGCACGAGCGAGTTGGACGCGAGGATTCGTGAGATCCTGCGTGAGGAGATTGCGGAGTTGTTCCGGGCTGAGTTGCCAGAGTTGTTTGGGTCGATTAAGACCGCCATGGTTGAGTATTTTGATGAGCGTTATGCGGCTCTCACCGAGGCGGCTGCCGCGGTGGCTACAGCGGCTGTAGCAGCGGCAGGGGGAGGAGCTAGTCAAGGTTTTTAGTATCGGGACTTCAATAGGACGAAGCCTCCCACATTCGACGGAGTTCAGGACCCGATCGTTGCTATGAGGTGGTTGTCAGACGTGGAGGGATGTTTCTTCACGTGTTCATGCCCTGCTGATCATAGGGTGAGGTGTGCTCTGAACCTGTTGAGGCTCGGGGCGAAGGATTGGTGGAGATTGACCACGGGGTCATTTTCGGAGGCGCAGAGGGCTGCGGTTTCATGGGATCAGTTCATAGAAATGTTCAGTACTCGTTATGTTCCGCAGGTTGAGAGGGAGAGATTGGCTCAGGAGTTCCTTGAGCTGAAGCAGGATTCAGAGTCGGTGACTGAGATCACCAGGATGTTCACTGAGAGGGTGATGTTTTGCCCAGAGTTCGCTTCGGAGCAGGCCCAGATGTCCCGATATCTGAGCATGCTCAAGAGGGACATCAGACAGTTTGTGTCTGCGCAGAGGTGCGAGACCTTGTTGGAGTTGCAGGAGGCCGCTAGGCGGCGTGAGTTAGAGATTGAGTTGCAGATGCGTGAGCTGAGGCAGGCTCCGGTGCAGTCGCAGCCGGCACCGAAACGGTCCAAGACCGTTGATGTTAGAATGGGGGATTTGAGCAGCCACACTTGTGGGAAGTGTGGGAAGGGTCACACCGGGGTTTGTAGGACTGGTGGTGCATGCCGCAAGTGCGGAAGGGATGGGCACTATGCGAGGGATTGTCGGCAGTCAGCGCCAGTTCGGGATTTGAGGATCTGCTATCATTGTCATCAGGTTGGACATTTGAGGGCCAACTGTCCACAGTTTGCTGCGGGATCGGTGCAGGCTCCAGCACCGGCCACTTTGAGGATCACAGGTGGAGGTCAGGGTGGAGCGGATCCCCCAAGGGCTCAGGGTCGTGTTTTTCAGCTTGTTGCAGAGGAGGTCAGGGCAGTGCCAGAGACAACTGCGGGTATGTTTCTTTCTTGATGTCTTGTTATCTTGTGATTATTGTGGTGTAATGTTCATGAGCCGGTAATTGTTTGGTTTTCATTATGATATTCTTCGTTTTGCGGGTTGTGGTTTGGGTTATGGATTTGTGTTTCGGGTTTTCGTCTTGGTATCCGTTACTCCCTGAGGGTTTGATATTATTATGGTTAGTGTTTTGGTGCTTTCGTTGGTTATCGTTCGTAAGGGTTGTTAGTGGAGATGCGGCATTGGGTTACGTCAGGTAGCATCTTCGATCGTGGAAGGGATAATTGGAGATCGGATTCTTCTTGAGCGGATTGATCAGTGAGGAGATGTGTTTTGCTAAGGGTTGTTTATGCTTGTGGAAGCGGCCCGTGTGTAAGTGGTCTCTTGGTGCAGGGTTGTTTTGGAAGGTCGTTGATGGCGGCTGGCGGTTGTTAGTCAGTGCTATAGTGGGGGAGAATTGGAGAATTCTCCGGGAGATCGATGAGTATTTGAGGGTGCTTAGCTGTTGGGATTCAGCAGTGTTCTGTCAGCCTAGACTATAGGCTGATAGGAGCGAGTGTCGGGCATGCGGGGCGGGATACAGACCTAGGGCATTGGTTATGGAGGCCTGAAAGCAGGCCGGGATCGAGTATGTCGATGGAGTTAGAGTTCGGAACCCCTAGAGGGCTAGAACGGTATGCATGGGATGAATCCCGAGGGGGATAGCATGGAATGTTGGTTGATAATGAGCGGTCCAGATAGACTGAAGGCCGGAAGGCGTACCAGTCAGACCGAAGGCTCGGAGAATGGTCCAGCCAAACTGAAGGCTCTGAGAGCGGTCCAGATTGGCTGAAGGTTCTGAGAGAGTGGTCCAGATGGACTGAAGGCCTGATGAGGCGGTCCAGTCGTGCTGAAGACTCTGCGGGTATTGTTGGATCAGTTTGAGATTGCTGATTGTGTATGTTGCAGTGTGATTGCATTGGAAGGTCTGGCCCCGGGTAGTGATTTTGATGAGTTGAGAGAATGCATGGGCTTGAGAGCCCCTGCAATGAGAGCCAGAGTATGTGAATCGGTTACGCAAAAAGGGTGGTGTCGCATTGGGCGAGCACCGTGGCACGTGTTGGAGTGGCAATGTGGCCAAGTGGATTCCTTGGAAAAGGAAGAGAGAAAGGTGTGTAACTCCGAAGGGGAGTGCAAGTTCGCGAAAGTGAAAGCTGCAGAGCAGAGTTATGATTAGAGTATTTCGAGTATGATTTTGAGCATCGTGCTCGCGGCAGTGAAGTAGGAGCTCATCCGGTTTGGGATGTCTGCTGAGGTTGCGGAAGGAATTCCGCAGGTGTAGAGCCCAGGGGCTTGGAAAGGATGCAGGGAGAGAGTCCTGGACTCTCAGTGTGATTCTGATCAGGGCATTGGGTATGTATTAGTGGTTCATCCTGGGGGATGTTTGAGGGTGTCATCAGTGTGTCGGGTTCTCCAAACCTGAGGATGCTGGAGCTAGTTCAGCATGTGTATGTGTTTGTAAGAGGAGGACTCGTGGGAGTGCTCTGTGATAGAGAATGGGTTTTCCGTCGTCACGGAATGGATAGAGTGGGATTCGGATCGGGGATCCGATGGTTCATCGTTTTCTAGTCTTTATGAGTCGAGTGTTGGTTGTGATTTGGAGCAGTGTTGCATTATGGGTAATTCTCAGGGGTTAAGTGAAGTTATTAGAGGGTGAATCCGGTGCCCTATTTGAGACGGTGGTCAGGACACCGTGAGGGAAGGAAAGTGTATTCGAGTTTCGTTTAGGTATGCCTCAAGGGACCTGGTCTGGTTGAGGCCAGGTGGCGCGTAGCGGGAGTATCTTTGGAGTTGAGCTGCTATAGGCTTCGAGGGCGAAGCCTAATATAAGTGGGGGAGAATTGTAACATCCCGAAATAGCAAGAGTAGAGTTGAAAGGCTAAAAGTGTTATTTGAGGAAGAGTGACTCGGCGAGTCCATGGATGGACTCGGCGAGTACAGTCGCGAATTTGGTCGCGTGTTAAGTGGCCGAATCGGCGAGTCGATGAGATGGACTCGGCGAGTAAGCACTGGGTGGAGAAAACCCTAATTCTCGGGGTTGAGCCCTATATAAGGAACATTATGTTCCTTCCCCAGCCTCTCTATTTCCCTCTTGAGTCCCAGAAACCCTAAATCGTAGAGGAGCTCCATTGTTGAGTGGATTGGAGCATTGGAGAAGTTTGTTGAAGGAATTTTGTGGGAATTGAAGGCTTGGGGAAAGGGGTTTTTCTTGGAATCAACTTCATTGCAGTTGGGGGCGTCCATTGGAGGTAATATCTCGTTCTTGGTCTGATTGTATGTCGTTTCTTCAATTTGGGGTTTGTGGGATCTTGTCTAAGGATGTAAATGGAAGTCTAGAGGTTAGATCTGAGGTTGCTACCTCAGATCTGGAAGGGAGGAGAATCAAAGAGCATGAAAGTCCCTGTGTTGGTGTGTTTAGTAAAGCTTGCAAGTCCCAAACCCTAGTTATAAGTGATTAAGGCCTAGATCTCTTGGGATTCACGTAAAGTTTGCCACTTTACGTGATGGATGAGTTGTATAAGCTTAGATCTATGTTTCGGATCATTTGCATGGCCTGGAATGCTTCTGAAAGGATTCAGATCGGTGGTACTCGGCGAGTCACATGGGTGAACTCGGCGAGTTGCTTGAAGATGAGCTGGGACTCGACGAGTTGGAAGAACAACTCGGCGAGTCGGATGAAGATAGCCTGTAACTCGGCGAGTTGTATGAACAACTCGGCGAGTAGGTTGATGATAGCCTTGGACTCGGCGAGTCTGTTCTTGGACTCGGCGAGTCTTGTCGAAGAGTTCCGATATTCTCTGGTTGAGTCGAGAATCGGTGAGTCAAGGGATGACTCGGTGAGTTGTGTGCGAGTAGGACTCCGAGTTGTTGGACTCGGCGAGTCTCGGGGTGACTCGGCGAGTTAGGTCGCAGATGGAGTAAAGTCTGAGTATGGGAACTCGGCGAGTAGGGTCAGTCAGGAGTTGACTTTGACCTTGTCTTTGTCCAAGGGTTGACCATTGGTGTCCAGGGGCATTTTGGTAATTATTGTTTGTTGTTTTGAGTTCAGCGCATTGGTGGTTGACCAGTGGTGGAGATCGTATCAGTGATCGGAGTAGCTTGGATTATCTGTTCAGTCGGCAGCTTCGAGGTGAGTTATCCTCACTATATCAACGGGGTCTAAGGCACCAAGGCCGGCCCTTATCGGATTGAGATCCGGGTGGTTGTTATTATGTTACTGTTGTGACATGTTTGCATCCTGTGAGTTAGGATGGTATATGCTAGAGACCTGATTGAGATTGGTATCCTGAGAGATAGGGAGATGCTATGTTAGTGACCTGTTAGGTCGGTATCCTGGTTAGGATGGTGGTATGTTATGTGATCTGTTGACCTGCTTATTGACTGTGAATTGTTAGATGATTGTATGTATATGTGCACATGGATGTCTGGACTGGAGTTGGGTTGAGGCGGGTCCTGTTGTGTGCAGTAGGCCAAGATACCCAGGGCGGACCGGTTGTCCCGTAGGCCCAGCGAGCGGTCCGGATAGGCTGTAGGTCCCGATAGGGGCGGACCAGACGTGCCGAAGGCTCGGAGAGTGGACCAGACAGACTCAAGGCCCGGTGCGGGCGGACCGGTCATACTGTAGACTCAAAGAGTGGACCATGTGGATTGAAGGCCCGGGAACGGGCGGACCAATCACACTGCAGACTCGATGTATGTGGATGGACTCATAGGGTGGACCAGGTGGACTGTTGGCCGGTGCGGCAGACCAGTCACACAGTAGACCCGGAGAGCTTGGCTGTTCTATGATCGGATATGTTATGGCATGTTATGCGTGTATGGTATTTGTGGTTGATATATTGGGGGTATCTCACTAAGCTTTCGGGCTTACAGTTGTGGTTTCATGTTTTTCAGGTTCTTCAGGTGATCGTGGCAAGGCGAAGGCGTGATCGTACCGCTCCTCATAATTTTGTGGTGTTATGATTCTGGGAATACGATAAATATTTTGTATTGAAAACCTTTTTGTAAAGAATTATTGGAATTGAGATGTTTTTGAAAAATTTAAATTGGTTGTATTTTTGGTTGTTACAGTACTTGTTGAATTGCAAAATTCATCTTGTTGGTTTTGATGCTTCTGAAATGCATGGATTGGTGAAAATGGTTCGAAGAGGAAGTGGTTCTCGTTATATGTGTCTTAACGATCAGTTAACACACATTGTTGTTGGAACTCCCTCAGAAATGCAAGTATCTTTTTTCATGTCAATCAGTTATCTTATACGAGTAGTATTTTATTAATTTGTTTATGTGCCACTCATTTGCTATGAATAATGCAGCGAGAAGAAAGAGGTAAGGAGGGTTTCTGGTATGGGTGTCATGAATGTGGTGAAAAGGGTATGGCTTGAAGATTGTGAACGTGAAAAGAAAGAACTTCCTGTACTTCGCAGACACGTTGCTTATGATTTGCTCCTCCCAAAAGCCAAAGGTGTGTATTCATTTCATTATATCTGATGACCAATTTGCCTATATATACTAAATAACCATTTGCATTTATATCATATTCTCACCATTACAACCATGGCAGTGTCTTACAAATTTTGACTAAACCTTATAGAACAATGTCCTAATTTGTTTATCTTGTTCCCTGATTTGCAGATTCCATGCCCTTTAATAAGGGATTTTTAAGGGAACCCCTCCATTGTTCACCCACCTTTGCCAGATGATCGGTCTCAAAGTCAAAAGGTGTATACAAAGTCTAGTTTTATGTCGTCTTTTAATTTTAGAAGAAAACGGAACCAAAGTTTACCATGAATAACATTAAACAATAGTTAATAGTTGTTGAAATAGTTTAAATAGAAGCAATATGTTACATGACTTGTTTCTTGTTTGTAATGAAATATGAATAGTCAATCCCAGCCCATTTTACTAATTGAAGATACCAAGGGTAAATTGGTAAAATGACATGAATGACAGCATTGGAAAAATATAAAATAAAAACAGCTCCAAATATGGAAAACATGATGTCTTTTTACATTCAAGAAACATACTATTACTATTACTGATGTAGATTTGTTATATTAATTTTTTTTTCACTTTCTCGTTGTGGAGGGAATATATTGCATATGTAAAAAAGAAACACGAGACAAATTAAAATATATGCTGAAGTTACAAGGAATATTGAGCACGAAAATTTGGTCACATTCATCATCCTTCATATCGATAGTATCAATTGTACAACATAGAGTTAAAGTTCTGTTTGTTACATAACTAGCATTTGAGGCCCATTTTCGCTATGAGATATTCATAATTTTTTTTAAATTGGTGAACACGAATCCATTCGTGTTGTTTTGTTCTATTTTTGTGGATGCAATAAAAATATATATAAATACAATTTGTGTCCTATTCACGTTTCAATGCACGTCAAATGTAAGACAACATGTCAACATGTTAGGGTCTATTGTCTAAAGAAAAACAAATGGAAATAATGAACCTTCAACTTCATTTTTGTCAACCCATTCATAAAAACATAATAGTATCTATGACGTCTATACAGTTTTCTTTCATTCAGGTTTATACCATCCCACCATATTGCTCTTTCTAAATCACTTGTTGTAATACAACATTGAAATTTTCTGGCTAGAGCGATAGAAAACGACAATGTATTTTTAGGACATATTCTAGGTGTAAGTGTAAGGGATAAAAGAAGCTATAATTCATCAAATTTTAAGACGGATTTTGTATGTAATGTATAAAGGGTTACCTTCTTTTTGGAAAACAATCTATTTTTTTTTTATAAAATACATTTACAACGCTTTTATAACTTTTTGTAGAACCTATATATTATGTTTAAGTTCCATAAGAAAGATATATAGCCGTAGCGGGTAAACGAACAACAAGCTGTGTCGCAACCCCTTTTTGGATGACAAAACTAATTCTTTTAAAAACATATATAGATCTTTGAGTCATAACATTACTATGCATGACCCATTGAGTAGTTCCACAGCTTCTGGCGCAAGGAAACCTAAAGTATCAAATACAAAAGGTATAAACGTGTGTTGATTTTTCATACACGCTTTCTCATGTTTTGCCAATTTGCTTGATGCAGTTTTTAAAGCAACTTACCCCACAGTGAAAACTCCAGTCCCCAAGCCCACAAGAGGGGAAACCCTTGTTAGATCCACGCATGCATGTTTTCCTCCAGCCCATCCAAATACTAAAACATCAACTAGTCTAAGTGTTGATCTTCTTTCCAATGAGTCAGTTAGAAAGTTCACAGATGTCTCTTTCTTGGCTGAAACCCCAGCACACCTAAATATATCAAAAAGAACATCCCTAACCAGATTGTGTCGGTACTTGAAACCCGTAAGCTCTTTACAATGAACTGTATGCTCCCCGAAGGGATCCAAGCATGCCTTGCGACAAACAGGACAAGTCTCGTCAGCCGGAAATGAAAGGATCATAAGGCGATACTTGAGGATGGCACGATACGCCACTAGCAACATATGCTGCCCAAGACCTATTTAATTTTTTTTTTACAGTTTATAACTTTTTTAACAGTTTTAACCTTTTTACAATGTATTTTTTATAATGTTTTTAGAATATTCTTAAACTTTGTTAGAATGTTTTTAAAATTGTTTTACAACCAACCAAAATAAAATAACTGAAACTTTTATGTTCAATTTTTATTTCTGAAACTAAAATAATTTTTTTAAAAAAAATATTAAGACTTTTCTCATATTTTTCTTATTTAGTTTTGTGAAAAATAGTTGTAACCAATAAGGTCGAGTTTGTGTACTTGCACTTAAAAAAATAAGTGATCCTCATATTAAGAAGTAAGTGATACCTATTAAGAAGTTAAGTGATACCTACTTGCTAAACGACAGCGCCGTTGGGGCTAGAGATTATTGAATGGGATTGGGATTGGGATTGTAGGGGTCCGTAGTACCAAATCTTTCTCCGCGGAGACGGAGGTCCATGAAATCGGTGTATGGATCCTTGTTGAGTTTTTGTAGTTCACTTCACCACTCGAACCGTGTTTGTTACATATCGGAAACCAGTGGTGTAGTGCTGGTAGCCTAGGTGTTGTTCCTGTGCTGCGTGCAATTGAGGAGAGAAGAACGAGGGAATTGAGAGTGAGTCCGAATCGGAGCTATGGCTTCGTGGCCTTATTTGAACTCGTCTACGATGTTATCGAAGCCGAAACATCCGAATCCCTCGTTTTGTCTCCATGATTTCCCCAATCCACAGCATTCCTCATCATCATTCTCATTCACCGCCTCTCCCATTGCTGCTGTAAATGCTGCTACACGCCGATGTAGGCAAACAAATCGACGCTCTTCTTTGGTAACTGCTTCAATATTGCTCTACATGACTGAATTCAATTCAAGTGATGTTTACCAAAATCTTTTATTTGTATTTCGTACTCTTGGTTATTGGCAGATTTTGGCATCAACGGATAAACCTCGGGAGCCTTTGAAAATTATGATATCTGGAGCTCCTGCTTCTGGTAAAGGAACACAATGCCAGCTAATTACTAGTAAAGTGAGTCAATTTGGGAAACAATTCTACTGCCTTTTGTTTACTTCCTATTTCAATTGCTTCTGTTTACTTCCAATTTTAATTTCATTTGCCTTATCAAAACTTCTGTTCACTTGGTAATAAATTTCATCAAAGTATTGGATAGATTTTGCTTACATAACTAATTCTCTCATTTGATTGATTACCCATTTCTCCATCAAGTTTTTCAAAGGTATCATCCATGGCTAATACTTAAGGTTAAACTCTTTCTTTTTTGGAGTCTGTCTCATAAGTGTGATCCATCTCCCTTTGCCAAATAGATACCAAAATGCTTCTGTTCTTTGTATATTAGGGGCTTTATAACTGCATATTAGATATGATTTGCAACACACCCATGAATATTGATTTCCTTGATGTAGCAT
Source organism: Lactuca sativa (assembly GCF_002870075.4). Classification (NCBI taxonomy): domain Eukaryota; kingdom Viridiplantae; phylum Streptophyta; class Magnoliopsida; order Asterales; family Asteraceae; genus Lactuca; species Lactuca sativa. Next base: position 12,183,974 of record NC_056623.2, read on the forward strand.
TCATTGAGTTAATCTATCTTTGCACTTGCAGTATGATTTGGTGCACATTGCAGCAGGAGATTTACTGAGAGCAGAAGTTGAAGTGGGATCTGCAAATGGTAAGAAAGCAAAGGAATATATGGAGAAAGGACAGTTGGTTCCAGATGAGATAGTTGTCATGGTATGTACGATTCTTTGACCTTTTTTGTAAAAACTTTATATAGAGTTTTTCTATTAAATTTCTTCCCTGGATATAGATGGTGAAGGATCGTTTGTCACAACCAGATTCTGCTGAAAAAGGTTGGCTTTTAGATGGATACCCAAGAAGCTCATCACAAGCAACTGCACTTGAAGCCTTTGGTTTCCATCCAGACCTTTTTATTCTTCTTGATGTGAGATTTGTAAATTATGTTGTTTTTTTTTGTTTGGACTTTGGATTGAATTTGAAGGTACATTTGAATCCATTTTGTTTGATTGATTTTTGAACAGGTTCCTCAGGAGATTCTGGTTGATAGAGTGGTTGGGCGTAGGTTGGATCCTGTTACTGGTAGAATATATCATTTGACATATTCACCCCCCGAAACTGAAGAAATTGCTGCAAGGCTCACCCAACGTTTTGATGATACAGAAGAAAGAGTAAGTTTTTGTTAAATTCAATTCTTTTTACAGTTGTTATGAGCTTTTTGTGATCCCCCTCCATTGTATGTATTCTTGGTATTTAGGTATTTTAATTAAATTGTTCTCTTTGATGCCAATTTATGCATTAAATTCAACGGGCCCAAATTATGTGATCACTTTTTAAGAACACATCTAGTTGTAGGGCTTTTTTGATGATGAGGATGAGGAGGGTATTCACGTCTTTTGCACAAGTGTTTCTTCAAGTGGAATAATAGACTATAAAGTATAATAATATATAGATGACTATAAAGTATAAACCCTGTTACATTTGTGTTTTGCATTTTATCATGTAACTGATTAATTATTATTATTATATTTATCAGGTAAAGCTACGGTTGCAAACACATAACCAAAATGTAGAATCAGTCCTTTCCATGTTTGAAGATATTACAATCAAGGTATGCATGCAGCTTTACACTTGTTGACTCTACCTTGAATTTAAACTTGGTCAAATGATTGTTGTTACTACGTTGCTATTTAAATCTATACTCCAAAACATGACTCTAATTTATGTGGAAGATGAACAAATATACTAATTAACTCATGTTGGGGATTTAAATATATGTTGCTTATAACGGTAAAAAGAGTTGATGACATTACTATTTTTTTTTTTTACATTTTTTATTAAATAGGAAGTCTGTTGTGTTGTTTGTTTCAGGTGGATGGAAGTCTCCCGAAGGAGATTGTGTTTGCAAAGATCGATAGTGCACTCTCAGATCTTATCCACCAAAAAAAGAATGCTATATTAGGAACCACAGCTACATAAAGCAAAAATATATATACCAGATTAATAAAAACCAATGTATTTGAGACATTGTTGTTGTGTAATTCATTCATTATGATGTTATGGAGATGTTCTTTTTAAACACAATCAAAAGATTGTATTTGAGATATCTTATTTGCTTAATATTGTGTTACAAAACAAATGGTGTGTGTAGACTAAGAGAATCGTCATGTCATGTCATGTTTAGGCTTGAGGGAGTGGACTCGCCACCCCTCTCACCAAACAAGGTGCTAAATATCAAACACCATTCCTTTGGATTTGCCAATGGAGGTGTCAAGCATTTGTCGCCAAGCAAATAGCAAGAGTAAAGAAGAGAGAGAATATGTATTGGTTAATTATGATTGGTTCTTAGCTATTGTTTCTTTTTTTCTCCTTTTTTTTTCTTCAAAATAAACCCTATTAATTTAACACACTACTACTCCCTACCAAATGCTAAGAGCTAGTTGCTAAAAAAGAAAAATGGTGTGGCAAGGTGCTAAGAGTGCTACCATTCCTCTTAGCCTTATAGTTATTAAAATCAAAAGAGTTTGGAAGATACTCTTAGTGCTGCAATAATATTAATATTTAAACATTTCAAACCAAACCTCTGCTGTTGCTTTTTAAACAAAATTTTGATAATCTTATCTTATCAATTACCAATGTCAGGTCTTTCTTTCGATTTGGTATGTGGGGGAACTAACTGAAAAGGATAGAAATAGGTAGAAACTGGGTGGCATACATAAAAAAAAATATACACTTGTCGCCCTAAAATGCGTGGTTCTCACTGCTCATTTACAACAACAAAAAATTTAAAACTAAAATAGTGGTGCAAATTTTATAAAACTAAAATTAGAAAGTATGATAGAAAAACGTTAGATAAAAACATATTATCGATTATCATATATCATGTTTAAACGTAACGTCCGCAAGTAAATTGTTCAGATTTACTAACAAGAAAAATTAAAATTTAGAGTAAAATTATAGGAACAGATCGCCAAGATTATTATCAAATAGTGACAATAACATATAAGAAATTAGGAAAAAGATAATGACATTTCAAGTTGAATAATCTATTGTCTACTTGTCAGCTTAAGGCATGAAAATTGCTGCCAACAAAGGTCAATGTCAACATGACTACATTACTTAAAAGGAATATAATATATTGATTATAAAAAGGATCATATCGTATAAACAAGTTATAGAATTTAAATTTGGATTCTATGATCAAAAGTTTAATGGCATAATGAGTCATGGCTCTAATATATATATATATATATATATATATATATATATATATATATATATATATATATATATATATATATATATATATATATATATATATATATATGGGTCTTAAGAATATCAATATATTTGGATGTTTCTTGGATCGTAATTACAATCATTTTTCAAAATCTGTGATTTTGACACTATAACATCGGTATCACGAAATTAGATTTGGGATAATCCAAAGAACTTCAATTCAAAAGCCAGATCACTTCTAAATCAAAAACACTAAATATACCTTGTTTGTTTTTGTGTTTTTGAGAGATAAAACAATCAGCATATGATTTTCGTGTATGTGAATTCCAACCCTTTTTCTGGAACCAGAGAAATGTTCTTATACTAGAGGGAAAGTAGTTAAACGGAAGTTGCCTCCTTTTGGCGCCAAAAATCATTGGTTATTTAGACATAACCAACTCATGACATCACCATGATATCACTAAAAGTTTTGGCGGGAAAATGCATGGCTGAAGTTGCCTCCTTGGACCCTACTAGGGGGGTTGCCCCTAGATCCCGCCAAGGAGATGTAGCCCATTGGAACCCTGCATCCAGGGGAACTGCTCTCGGACCCTTATATTCTCGAGTTTACATATGTGACAACCGGTTATTTCGGGTCAACAAAGGTCAATTAGGTCAACAAAAGTCAATTAATTCAACAAAAGTCAAATAGTTAGACAAAACATTTTATTGTACACCTTGCATTTGGGGTTTTCGGTTTTGAAACCCAAAAACATAAAGATTTCAGTTATGAAGAATCGAAATCACTTCTTGGCCGAAATCAAACTAGGCCGAAATCTCAACTTGGACCGAGAACACATTTGGACTAAAATCACATGTGATTTCGATGGCTTAAAGGGAGTTCTCGGTTGGTGCTTAAGCCGAATTCACAAATCTTATCAAGTGGTGCTTCTTCCAATGTGATAAAATACACATACTAATGCAAACATCACATCACTTTTACACATTATATATATATATATATATATATATATATATATATATATATATATATATATATATATATATATATATATATATAGAGAGAGAGAGAGAGAAAGAGAAAAAGGTAGGTTCAAATGTTTCTCACATCTATTATGTGCTAAAATGCAACAATAATAATTTAGTAAAATTATATGTATATTAAATAATATCCATACTTATAATTTTTTTTATGGAAACTAATTAAATTTGTCATTAATGTTAACAATAATATTCTTTCAGAATGAATTCGTATATAGAAGAATGAGAATGTATTCTAGTAGAATACACCTTGTTCTTCATATTCTATGGAACTTTATTGTATTTTAAGTGAGTGAGTAATGAAACAAAAAAAATATGACGCCACATGTCATTGTTTTGGTTCTTCAATTTGAATTTCATTTTACAACTCATACTCATAAATTATATGTCAAAAAAAATATGTCAAAATATGTCAATATTAACTACCGCACTTATCCTCCGATTAAGGGATATTTAGCAAATTTTGTTACACTTACTATGTTTATATTTTCAAGAAATTCAAGAAATATTAATGTAGTAGATTTGAGATTTTTCAACGTCACGAAAAATAAATTATAATTTATGTTTATTTTAACAACTTAATTTTCTAAATTTTTTGATTTATATACTAATTTTAATTTTGTAACCGTGGTTCTCACGGGTTATAAACTAATTTAGATATATAAGTAAAATAAAAGAGATAGATATAATTAATGACATATTTAAAATACTTTTGAAAAACTTATCAAAAACTATCTCAAAATAGTTTTTCAAAAACTAGTTCATAAACTAAAATAATCTATTTTTATTGTTTTATCAAATAGTAAATTACAATAAATTACGTTGCAAATTTTTTTTTTCAGCCCAGTTAGCTACTCCTGAAAAACACTACAAGTTAACCCAAAATCCTACGAGTGTAAGGGTGTGTGGCCACCAAGTGCCCACTTTAATCATATCATTTGTTATGTTCGGAATAAAATATGTTCTTATAAATAATGTTTTTGCACCACAAAATTATTATTAGATCATAGTCAAAACAAACATTAAGGACGTTTTCGGCACAAAAATTTTGAGAGTGAAAATAAAAAAAGTTTTGTTCAGCAGAAGATGTTTTAAGCCTTTATTTTAAACAAAAAATTTATAATACAAAATCTAATTCAACTAGATTTTGAATTTTTTTTTTTCAAAGCTTTTAACTTTTGGTTTTACCTCAAAAGCTAACAATTATGTTTACTAAACACTAGTTTTATGCAAATAAACACAACATTTTCTGACTACCCGTTTCAAGTTTTCAACTACTTGTTGAATAACTTCTTCACCTTAAAAAGACATCTAGGCTTGTGTGTGTCCAAAAATTTGTTTCGATTTCGGTTCATTTCACATCAAACCAAATGTATAATCAGAGTTAATATTCCATTTCATTTGCATTTCTTCGTATTCGAAATACGTAAACCAAACACGAAATTTGTAGACAAAAATGGGAGTTGAGAGCCCACTGGATGGTGCTTTAGCTAATGAGTAAAGACTAATTATATCAACGCCACAACTAGAAACGCGTGATGATATCGATATGTAAATCATTGTTTTTGCTTTTTACCTACGCCACCACGAAATGCTTCCTACTCGTTTAGAACATATTTATAAAATGAACAAAATGCAAATTACTAAATTTGCGTTAGGACATATTTTAAATAAAAGCTATTAAGATAAAAGTGTTATAACTATATTTATTATTAAATAAATATGATAAAATCTAACAATTAAATATGAAAAGGGACAGTTTTTTATAATTGATAAAAGTTAAAATATATTATTATTTTGATAAAAAAAAATACCTTTACCAAATTATACTTATAAGATTCATTCTTATCCATAATTTTGTCATATCTTTTATCTTATTAAAAGATTATTAGTATATTTACTATAGCCTTATAGGTTTCCATTAAATAAGATACTAAACAATATTACGTATTTGTGCTTAATAAAATATTACAAAAATTAGTTTTCCAGAAGAAGAGTTGCATTGACTCACCATACATAAAAGAAAGTAAACTTACCGAAATCGGATGAATACCCAAAAAGGTTGGTCACTTTTTCTTTTATTCAAAAAGTATGAATTATGTTTCTGCATATATATATATATATATATATATATATATATATATATATATATATATATATATATATATATATATATATATATATATATATATATATATATATATATGGTAAGGTTCAATAGAGAACCATAATTAACCAAGAAACCAAGGAATCAATCTTTTTTTCAACTTTAAGAACTTATTTTTTATCAAAAAAAAAAACTAAAAATACAGAAATTCATAACTTTTTATCATTTTTCCAATGATATAAAATTCGATTTTTTTTACGTCAAATTCACAATGTGAATTTTTGAAAATTCACAACGTGAATCCGGATTCACACGGTGAATCCGAAAAATATTTTTCACGTTCACAATGTTAATATATGAATTTAGATATTTTTAGATTTTTTTCGATAAAGAATAAGTTTTAGAAATTGAAAAAGATTTGATTCCTTGAAGAACCAATAATTATTGTTCTCTATTGAACTTTTATATATATATATATATATATATATATATATATATATATATATATATATATATATATATATATATATGTTATTTTATTCTAACTAATTATTATACGGATATCGTATATTATGATAATGATAAAAAAAATATGTTGTTTGAAAATATAAATACGTTCAATCTTATATAACTATTGTCATTAACACACATTTCACTAATTAAATCGTCTATAAGGTTATTATACATTTATTATTATTATTCTCATTTCTGTAAGAATGTTTGTTAAAATGTTTATTGGGTCGTATTCTGTTAGAATGAAAATGAGTGAAAAACGATGTGTGAGAACAAAAATAAATAATAATTATCGAGAATGCATGAAAATGACGATATTTTTGCACGGTTGAACGTATTCGTATTGCTAAACAACTTATTCTTTTAGTAATTTTTATAGCATACGATATCCACACAATAATTAGTTAGAGTACTTGAACCAGCTCTCTCTTTCTCTCTCTCTCTCTCTCTCTCTCTCTCTCTCTCTCTCTTATATATATATATATATATATATATATATATATATATATATATATATATATATATATATATATATATATATATATATATATATATAGGCTGAGGCTATTCTATTCTAACTCATTATTGTGCGGATATCGTATACTATGAGAATTACTAAGAGAATAAGTTGTTTAGCAATGCAAATACGTTCAATCTTACATAATTATTGTCATTAACACACATTCTCACTAATTAAATCGTCTATAAGGTTATTATACACTTATTATTATTCTCATTTCTGTTAGAATGTTTGTCAGAATGTTTATTGAGTTGTATTCTGTAAGAATGAAAATGAGTGAAAAACGATGTGTGAGAAAAAAATAAATAATAATTAGCGAGAATGCATGAAAATGACGATATTTTTTTAAGGTTGAACGTATTCGCATTGTTAAACAACTTATTCTCTTAGTAATTCTCATAGCATACGATATCCGCACATTAACACCCCGTTCCTGAGTTCAACTTAACGAGAGAAAGGAAAGGAAACGGGTGGAAATGAGAAGAAAATGAAAGAAATTGATGTTCCCGAGTTTCATTAAAGGAAGGAAGTGGAGAGAAATGGAAGGATCACTTTCCCTCCTATCTTTCCTTCCGATTTGGGAGGATTTGGAAGGAAAGAAGAAAATGATTAATTTTCCTTCCACTTCTTTCCAACTCGGGAACACAAAAGAAATTTTTATTTTCCTTTCCTTTCTCTTCTTTTCTCTTGTGACTTTATTTTATTTTATTTTATTTTCTTTTGATAAACTCGAGAACGGGGTGTAATTAGTTAGAATACTTTAACCTAGTTATCTTTCTTTCTCTCTTTCTCTCTCTCTCTCTCTCTCTCTCTATATATATATATATATATATATATATATATATATATATATATATATATATATATATATATATATATATATATATATATATCGACAGAAGGCAAACAGGCAACAAGTTGTGTCGCTAGTCCTTTTTGGATAACAAAACTAATTCTTTTGAAAATATTAGTGGATCTAGAAGATATAACATTAATATGCATGACCCGTTGGACTATGTTGAGGAGCTTCATCGCCTCTGCTGCGAAAATAATAAAAGTATCAAATGGGAAAGGTATAAACACATGTTGATTTTCAATGAATACATTTTCGTGCTTTGCCACTTTTCATTCGGTGGCTTTCCAAGCAGCATGTCATGATGTGAAACGCGTGCTCCTTAAACCAATGAGAGGTGAGACCCCAGTAAGATCCACACAAGTGTGCTTCCCTCGTACCCATCCAAAGACCAAAATGTCAGTCGTTCTGAATGTAGATCTTCCATCAGGAGGTCCGTCAAAAAGTTCACATGTGTTTCTTTCTTCACGGCAATATCAGCACGCCGACAGACATCAAAGAGAACATCTATAACCAAATCATGTCAGTATTTGAAGCCAAAGAGCTCTCTACAAAGAACTGCATGCTCCCCAAAAGTGTTCAAACATGCATTGTAGCAAACTGGATATATATTGTCAATCGGGAATAGAGGAATCATGAGGTGATATCGAAGGACAACATAGTATTCTACAGGAGACATATGTTGACCACAAAGCATTTTCAGTCTCTATTTTCAAAAATTAACTTGGACCGTCCCTCTTTTGCTTTAAGTTTGCACGCTTCATCACTCATTAGTTTAAATTTTCACAATTCATTCTTTGCCCAACATAAAACGGTTATATTACCCTTCCTACTTTATTTTGTATTTATGAAAAAAAAAAATTGAAACCTTTATTTTTCACATTTATTAATAAACTTTAAACAACTAAACCTATCACCCCTTACCCACCCCACCATTTATCTCATTTACGTCACTCTCCATCTTCCTTACGAACTTACTCCCTGTAAAATCAAAATTCGGCCACCGAACCACCACTTAGCACCATTGTCGATTACATTTATTGTGGAGCAGGAGCATCAAAGTTTTCTTTTTTGGTTCACGGATCTAGCATCTTCTTCTATCACCACCACCACCCACCCTATCGTCTCACCTCAACCCACAACTTTTGAAGTTGGAATCGTGAACATCTCTCATCTTTTTCTATTTTTTATCTATGTAGAACCTTTCTGGTAGTTTTGGGTGGTTGTCGGACTGCATATCGGTGTTGGTGGTTTTGGGTGGTTTTTTGGGAGGTTATTGGTGGTGGGTTAGCTATCGATCGAAAAAGATAGCAGGAGAAAGATGATGGAGTAGGTGTATGTTTGGTTTCTCTAACTTCGATGGGTTATCACCGGAAACCAGCTCTTTGACTGAACCATACACCTTCGTCGACAGTACTAATACGAAACTAAATAAACACGTGAAAGCACTCCTTAATTTCCATTTGATATCATCTGAGGTGATGGGTTCTGCACTACCTAAGCTCGATCTCCTCTATTCGAAACCCTAGATCTGAGGTGGTGGTCTTCTATAAGATAGAGAGAGAGAGAGAGGGAGAGAGAGAGAGAGAGAAAGAAAGAAAGAAAGAAAGAGAAAGAGAGAGAAAGAAAGAGATAGGCAGAGGGAATGTTGTGAATGTAAGTATGAGATAGGAAGAGAATAAACAGAAGACGAGTGTGGTGGGTGAGGGTGTGTTGGCATCGTAGGTGTCTTGCAATGGCCGAAGATGTCTTGGAGGCGGTTAATGTGGGTGGTGATAGTGGATCGGAGATGTACTAAAGAAGAAGGGGAGGGAGAGAGACGAGTTTAGGTCCATTTATTTTTCAAAAGGCAATAATAATTATTTTTTATAATAAACAAATCAATAATTAATTAATAAATGATAAATAAATAGAAAATAAATCAAAAAAGAAGTAAATAAAGGAAAATGGTCTTTTTATGTGTGGAGGGACTAAGCGTACAAGAAAAAGCACACCAAGAGACGGTCCGAGTTAATTTTTAAAAATAGAGACTAAATATACGTTTTGGTATACGCACGAAGGACGATTGATATAATTTACCCTAGTAACATGTTTTATGATTTTTCTAGGATAATTGTCAAAAAATTACTAACTTACCGACCAAAATGCTTTTAGTTTAGCCATATCAAGTGATGTTTTTTTTCTCTGTCTCTTTGAGACCGAGAGTTTAAGTTTCACCTAATTTATTCATAATTTCATTTATGTCTCGTATCAAAGAAGATGACAATACGATATAAACACAATTAGACTATTTTATAATTAGACTATAGGATATAAACTGGGCTAGAAACTCTTTTAGCTTTATTATTGTAAAATCTCGCTAGAAGAATGCAATTAGACTATTTTATACAAAAATAAAGATTTTAATAAGCACAAAAAAAATACCGTGATTTTCGGTAATTGAAATAATTTTGTTCTTTTTTGCCATGTCGATGGGTTTGGATTGAGAAAATGTCAATCTTCTCGAATCAAAGAAAGAAGCACCGATATGGATCATGGCAACAGGCAACGGTTAATGGGAGTTGCTATTATTAAAAAAAGTAATTCTAGTATTTTTACAAGCATCTAAAATGTTTTGTGGACAAATTTTTACGAAGAAAGCATACGTCACTAGCTTTTCATATTCCACATTTTTTGATAAAGTAACAAGCTAATGAATATGGTTAATTTAATTTTATTTCTTGTCAATCAAACATATCACAAGTAGTTTTTGAAATTGTTTTTCGAACTTTCAAAAGCGTTTTGGACCAAAATATTTGTCGCTGCTTTATGATGGTGGTAAAAAGAGTTTTTTTTTAAAAATATATTGATTAGTTTTTGTGGGGCAAAAGTCAATAAATTAAAAAGTGTTTAATTAAAAATCTCATTAAAATCTCTTTTTTTAAGCTAGTATAGTTAAAAAAACCAAAAACAATTTAAAAAGTTAGGTTGCAGATACTCTTAGAAATCTTATTTTTAAAATATATTGAAAAACTATTTTAAAAATGTTTTTGAGATTGTCAAATACTTTTTTTTTTATTTATGGGCTTTTTGAAAAGTCAATAAATCAATAAGTTATTTTAAAAAACAAACACTTTTAACAAACTGAGGATAAATAAGATTTGAACAACATTGCTATATTATATCATTTATTTTTTTAAGTTGTTTAAAGATCCATATCCATATATCACTAAATTTTTGGTGTATGTTATTGATTCCATATGTTTCGTGGTGGATTCTAGTTTCACATGTCCAATCCTATGAATAAATTACACGTTTATGGTAAATCACGAAGCTTTGTATTTGAGCTCTCATAATGATGGATAACCTTACCTTTGATCCATCTAAATTTAAAATTGATAACGAATTTAGTGATATAATATGACTTGGGTATGGATTCAAGTGTTTCATGTCCAACTCACCAAATGAATTTTAATTTATTGGTCAGTTATGGAGTTTTAAGATTTATGTTTATGAAGATAAAACTTAGATCAGCAAATCATGTATCGATATTCATAATGGTGCTAGTTCGGATGATGGGTATGTTCAAATTAACTTATTGAACCTTTGAATACATCCTAAGTTTGTATACAACTATATGGAAGTATCAAAATGAATATGGATAAGTTTTTAGGATTATCTTGAAGCTTGTGGCCATTTTTTATGTGTGACTTGTAGGTTAGGCAATCATGTGTTGGGCTAGTGTAATTCCATTATAGTTGTGTTACACTACGGTTTTCCAACCTCGATTTCTTCGACTTTTGATTCAGTGGATGTTTGGTTCCATCCATTTCCCCTTGGGTGTTATGAAAGTCTATGAGATATTTGTGTCTAACTAAGGTTTAAGTATCCCTAATTAACATAATTAAGAATAATTATTGATACTAATTTGCTTATTATACATGTGTATGTGTTCTTTAACATTTTTTATATCTTAGATGAGCTTTTGAAAGACTACCTATTTGATTGAGATAAGTATATTACCATTACCATTTGAAAGCTGCTACATACACGGTCGTAAAACATGAGAAATCGTGCACGGAAAATCAACACGTACTCATACCATTTGCGTTTGAAACATTTGGTTTCCCCACGTTGGATGCGGTGGACCTTCTTTATAGAGTACAACGGATCATGCATAACAATGTTATATTCCCTAGAGCACAAATATGTTTTAGCAACTTGTACGTTCGCAGATGGACAAGTAAAATTGCAGATGGATTGAGTCCATCTGCGATTTTGATGGCTATTTTTTGTAATTTAAGTTTTTTTTTTACTATTTAAAAAGTAATTAATAGATTAGGCTATTTTTTTAATTTTCTTTTATTCGTATTTAAAATGATAAATAAAGTTCATATAGTGGTTAAATGGAAGTTAAAAGTTGTTTTTGGCACCACATATACCACATATGTAACCATAGTATACAATGCTATTATAACACTCTCTGTAGCCTCATGTTGCTCGTATCATCATCGGTTGTTACTTCTTCCATTGCCACATGTTGCTCCACCCAGCGCTTGATGTTGATCATTCCATCCCTAAGAGTATACGGTATGGGTCACAACGAAAAACGAATTGGTTGAGTTGGCACACGAAAACGGCGTCACGACGCGGGGAACACCGCCCCCAACCCGTTGAAGCTTGTTATGTTGGATCTTGTGGTAACGAGGACAGGATAAAACAAGAAAGATGATTGGCTATGTCCTTCATCAACCAATCAAATAATTTTCTTTATTTTCTCTCTCTACCTCTTAACATGATATAACATGTGGACACCAATTTGGTGTTACATCCAGTTGCTCACACCCAATACTCTAATTGTTTCTTTTTTGTTATCATCTCGATTTAAAATAATCGACCCCAAAGGAAAATAATTATACCATCTTTTGATAAATAAATTTTAAATCGTAATAATTTAATATATATTTTTATAAACTATTAACTTTGTATAAAGTTCTAGGGAAAATGACTTATTAAGGTAACTAACTATTTCAGTTGTCCATATATAGGTAATGTTTTTTTTTTGTACACATTAAGGTAACTAACTTGTTTTGTTTGTTCACATTTAGGTAATATGACCGGCTATCACCTGTTTTTGCTTATGTGGCATCCACCTGGCATATGACTTGAATACGTTGCACCTACGTGGCATGGTGCATATATGGGAAAATGACTTATTAAGGTAACTAACTATTTCAGTTGTCCATATATAGGTAATGTTCTTTTTTTTGTACACATTAAGGTAACTAACTTGTTCTGTTTGTTCACATTTAGGTAATATGACCGGCTATCAACTGTTTTTGCTTATGTGGCATCCACCTGGCATATGACTTGAATACGTTGCACCTACGTGGCATCCACCTGGCATATGACTTGTTTTGTTTCTTCTTCCTCATCTTATTCTTCAAAACGACAAGATGAATTTCAAGCTGATCATCCGTGTGATCGTGGCTTACCATCTCGTGTGAAGATTTCAAGAACTCCTGACAACCCACGAAGAAAATTTAGAGTTTGTCAAAACTCGATGGTAAATCAATATTGTTGAATATGTTGCAAGAGTTCTTGAAATCTTCACACAAGATGGTAAACTGCAATCACATGGATGATCAGCTTGAAATTCATCTTATCATTTTGAAGAATAAGATGAGGAAGAAGAAGCCATCGTCGATCTATCTAGGGTTTAGAATTAAGGGTGGAATCGTATGACACAGTTATAGTGTAATCGAATGAAGACAATATATGCACCATGCCACGTAGGTACAACGTATTCAAGTCATATGTCAGGTGGATGCCACATAAGCAAAAACAGTTGATAGCCGGTCATATTACCTAAATGTGAACAAACAGAACAAGTTAGTTACCTTAATGTGTACAAAAAAAACAACATTACCTATATATGGACAACTGAAATAGTTAGTTACCTTAATAAGTCATTTTTCCATATATGCACCATGCCATGTAGATGCAACGTATTCAAGTCATATGTCAGGTGGATGCCACATAAGCAAAAACAGGTGATAGCCGGTCATATTACCTAAATGTGAACAAACAAAACAAGTTAATTACCTTAATGTGTACAAAAAAAAGAACATTACCTACATATGAACAATTGAAATAGTTAATTAGCTTAATAATTCATTTTCACAAATTTCTACAAGAGATTGAGACACACCAAAGTGACGGAGTAAATTGACGGGAAGGGCTGACCTAATCTCATACGTTTGACAATTTCTTTATTCTAGATGTACTTTCACTAACAAAACTTTTCACCTACACCCTTACGTTACAGAAAGACTATCAAAATCCACCCCTCGCGTCATGTCCACTATAATGACCTAATCCTTGTGTCCGATAAAAAAATTAAAATTTTTTTGAAAAGAAAAATAAAAATCTAAATACGAAATTTTACCTTCACTTTACAAATATTTTCAAGACAAGAAGTCTACACCCTTAATCACTATGCGTGACATAATACCCCTTATACCCCATCTTAAGATAAGATTAGGTTTTTTATTATACAGAATTATATAGCATATTTTAATTTAGAGTTTTTGAAATAACAAAATAAATAGTAAATAATATGTGAAAATGTTACTACAAAAGAAACTGGCCGATTATACTAGGAAAATATAAAATATAAACTTAACAGAAATATTGTTAATTGATTCGGGTATCTAATATATCATATTAACCTGATTTAAAAAAAAAAAAAAAACATAATTAAAATAATATCTTTTACATATAGGGTTTGTTGGCAAAAGTAATTGGTAGTTGAAAACTGAGTTTTGTATCTTTTATTAGTGTAAAATGGTTTAGACAAAACTAATTATAAACTCTTAAAATATATATAAAAATAGATTTTAAACTACTTAGATTTTTTTTATATATATAAAATAAAAGCATTTTTAAGCCGTAAAAGGCTGTATCGTGAAATTTGAAGTTAACCATATCCTTTTTAGTAATGGTTTATTTGTGAAGCCATTTGAAAACATAGGTGCTGAATTGCCATATTAGTGATACGACCACAAAATCGTACTTTCGATTCTCGAGTGAGAGAGAGGAGTTGGTGGTAAACGTGTAGAACAGCAACAGCAACAGCAACAACCACTATTCTAATCTCTTATTCTTCATAAAGTAAATCAGATAAGCAATTACAGACAAAGTCGCAAACCCTTTTCTCTCCCACCAACAAAATTACAGGTGAGTTTCGCTTTCAGTTCGTCGAACTTTAAGTTTATTCAATTGGGTTCCTGAGAAATTTTGATTTAATTTATGGGGTAGATGGAAATTATCTTTATCCAGAATTACTTTATTGATTTATGATTTTATTCCTCGTTGGACTTTTGTTCTACTCTATTCCCTTTTTTCTGTTGTTTTTAATAGTTGCTTGTTGCTGAATTACCAAACTTCACAATCACTATGCCTATATTATATAATGCGTAGTGTGTAGAAGGGGGAAGGTCTTATCTGCTTGCACTTATTTATGGAATGTTTACTTCTAAGATTGTGGTCAAACCCTAACATCTTTTTCTCTTCCTTCAAAGGCAAGACGAATTCGTGATCAAATCTTATCTGGGATTTTCGTTCTTCGCGCAATTAAGGCTACTGTTGCTCTGATTAATTCATATTCTTATCCGATTCAGGTAATTCTGTTTTTCGATGTTCTGTCTTTATGTATGATTCATGTTTGAAGCTTTAGGTCTTCGGAATTGAAATGGGAATTTGAAAAAAACAATCTTGAGTTTAAGCTAAAGTGCATCCTTAATCCACTTCCAATTTCAAAACCTGAGTTTCATTAATTTAAATCCATTTTAACTTGTGATCGAAATCATGTTTTTGTTGGTATGTTTCAATTTTCCATGTTTTAATTTTCTTTTGAAGCTTTCTTGGAGCAAAAACTATTCAAAACCGGACTTTGGAGCAAGTCAACCATGATTCGATCCGTTTCACCATACGGTTCCCGTAAGCTCTATCTGTTAAATTCCACCAAAGAAACCTCGGGATTTGATTCCGGAGTAAGTCAAATCCTTTATTCTTCAACACAATCCTACAGCAACAATACCTACAATCCCACAAACTACTTTCTCGATTCCCCAACTGACGAACAAGTTTCCATAAACCCTTTAACATCCTCCTACGAATCAAACATCGATCCCGAATACCCATTAACCGAAAATTTCGAAGAATTAAGCTACAACGAAGACGATATAAGACTAAAACTAAAGCTTCAAGAACTCGAGCATGCCCTTCTCGATGATAATGACAATTCTGCCCCTAACCGGAGTATGGAAATTGAAACCGAATGGGGATACTCCCTCCACGAATCACCCAAAGAATCATCTTCTTACGATTCGTATGTTAGTAGCACCAGCAGTGCCAAAGAAATGTTTGTGGCCCGGGCCCAGAGGGCCCAAGCCACCACTCCTAAAGAGTTGCTTTTCGAGTGTGCGATTGCAGTCTCAGAAGGCAACCTGGAGGAGGCATCAGAGATGATAAACGAGCTCCGCCAGACGGTTTCAATCGACGGTGAACCGTCGCAGAGGATCTCCGCCTACATGGTGGAAGCTCTTGCCGCCCGTGTGGCGGTTTCCGGCAAAGGTCTATACAAGGCTCTAAAATGCAAAGAACCGCCTTCAACCGACCGGCTTTCAGCCATGCAAGTGCTCTTCGAGGTCTGCCCGTGTTTCCGGTTCGGGTTCACGGCTGCAAACGGTGCGATTCTCGAAGCATTCAATGGTGAAAAACAAGTCCATATAATCGATTTCGATATCAATCAAGGTAGCCAATACATAACACTGTTACAAACACTCGCGGGTCAAAACCAGAAGCCCCGTTTAAGGCTAACCGGGGTCGACGACCCGGAGTCCGTCCAACGACCCATCGGCGGTCTGAACCACATCGGCCTCCGCCTCGAGAAACTCGCAGAGTCTCTCGATTTGGAGTTCGAGTTCACTGCCGTGGCAGCTGACACGGCGGTGATTTCGCCGGAGATGCTAAAGTGCCGCTCCGGCGAAGCAGTGATTGTCAACTTCGCGTTCCAGCTCCACCACATGCCGGACGAAAGTGTGACTGTTGTGAACCAACGGGATCAACTTTTAAGAATGGTTAAAAGTTTGAACCCGAAGCTTGTAACGGTTGTTGAACAAGATATGAACACGAATACAGCCCCGTTTTTGCATCGGTTTCATGAAGCGTATAATTACTATTCTGCCATGTTTGATTGTCTTGACGCGACGCTTTCGAGAGAGAGTCAGGAAAGAGTGAATGTTGAGAAACAGTGTTTGGCGAGAGATATTGTTAATATAATTGCATGTGAAGGTGAAGAGAGGATTGAGAGGTATGAAGTGTCGGGAAAGTGGAAGGCGAGGATGATGATGGCGGGTTTTCGGGAGTACCCGATTAGTGTGAGTGTGAATGATTCGATTCGGGAGTTGATAAAAATGTATAGTGATAGGTATAAGATGAAAGTGGAGACGAATGCGATACATTTTGGGTGGGAAGATAAAGTATTAATTGTTGCTTCTGCTTGGAGGTAAGATTTAGGATGTGAGCATCCATACGTGACAGGTTCATGTTGGCATTGGAGCGAAGGTAAGTTTGTTTGAGGTTAATTTTTTTTAACTGATGTTTATTGTTGTAAGTTATTTTTCTTGTATTATGTACTTATTGGAGCTAGTGATAACTACTGAAAACTTATTTGACTGTACTGAGAATTTATATTTATATGCATTGTTTGCAAGTCTTTTTCTAGTATATTTGTGTAGGCGTCAAGTATGGAAAAAGGAGATTCTAACGAAGCTGCTTTTATATTTGAAATCATGAATGACATTTTAATGATAATCATTATCCTCCGTGGAATAAAATCGTTTTGTCACAAGTCCTAGTTGGTTTCGTCAGTTACAAAATTTTGAATACTCACCAACATGACTCTCCTTTGAACATGAGGAGTCTTTGGACTCTTGGTTTCATTCGTCACTCACTCACCATATGGATACAGTGCACCAACACTGAGGTCAATAAAATCATTAAAAAAAGAATGATAAACCACACACCCAATGGTCAATTTAAATGGTTTTGTTTTGTTGGAAACTCATTAAAATCATATGGTTTAAAAAGAAAATTATATGTTTTATCCTATGAATCTGAATAAATTTTATTTCTCTCGTATTGTCCCATAGGCCGTATATATTAACCTTACCTTTTTCCTTTATATATCACATCTTGTTTTTTCGTATCTCTAAATTTCAAATGGGTATAGTAGTTGTTTTCACCTTGTAGAAGTTTTTTTCAAGCTTTAGGAGTAGAGTTAATTGAGTTTTTATTTAAATCCGTTTAGACTTGCAAATTCATAATAATTGACCTGCCATGTAGTCCAATATGTGGCGACTCTTGTACAAGCTTTGTTTTTTTTGATCAATCACAAATTATATACAAAAAAAATATTTTTCCGTTGCATAAATGATTTGATGTGAGGTTAAAAATGGCTTTCTATTTGGGTCTCCCCATGGATATGGGAAACCAAAATAAGTTAAAATGTATGAGGATATTATTTGTTGTTAAATAAGAAGTTCACACAAGCCTTCAAACTTTAGACATAGGGACTAAAAAACGTTTTTCACGAAGGCAGGAAAAAAAAAATCTATAATTGTGTCGGTTCTATAGATACGGATATTCACTTCATCATTTCTATTCTATTGATGTGAGACAACAAAAAACAATAATAAGACGTATATAAAATACATAGGCTATCTTTCTTCGAACCCTAAGCCATATCATTCATTGATATGAAATGAGAAATTAATACATCTATAAATAATAAATACCAATGTTAATCTACAATTTTTTAACTTTATTAAAAAGTTACTTTTACAGAAAAAAATAATAATAATAACAAAAAAGTTGATAGTTTTCGTGATAAGATGGTTCAATATAGGGATAATGACTTAAAAGGGTAACATATTTTTCGATTTGTATAGATTTAGTCACTAAGTTTTTTTTGTTCATATTTTACCATTGAACTTGTTGAACTGTTCAAAAAACATCATTGTGACCTGCTATAGGAGGTGTAGCCGGTTTTCCGGCGTTTTTGTGAGTTCCGGCAAGTCCCCGGTCATCTTCTCCGGCCAAACATTAATTTTTCCGGCAACTTTGTCATCTCCATAAACCAACAAGTTTGAAAGGTTCCAAATTCGTGGGTTTTTTAGAATGAAAAAGACCATAGCAGATCTGGTGTTCTTGGTTACAAGAACCCAAGAACTCATATTTCGATTTCAAAAGAAGAGGGCTATGAAGATGAAGGGGCTGTGAAGTTGAACACGAAAACCATAAGAAACCCAGATCTAGCAATATTAGAAATCCCAAAGCTCGATTTCTTGAACTCGATTTCAGATTTAAGTTAATGTGTGACATCCCCAATTTCAAGGCCAGAAAAGACCGATTTGTTTATGCTTTGTTTTTAAAATCAGAATAATCGTTTAAAGAAAATTGTTGCAGAATTTGTCCCCAAAATAAAATAAATATGATAAGAATTTATCAAAGCATTTCTTAAAGAAAAGTATTTTCATTATATAACAAAATCTCGGGATGTCATGTTCCGATACAGACACATAAGCATAAACAGAACTTACATTTATTTACACTAATGATTTACATCTCCTTTATTCTCTCAGTGAAATATGTCTTCGTATTGATACCTGTGATACAAAGAAAACTGAGTGGGTCAGGCTTGGGAGCCTGGTGAGCATATAGGGTTTTCAACCCACAATAATAAATTTATTATATTCAATTATCAACAATCAACCCAAATACCCATCCCCATTATCTTCTTTATTTATTAAGGTTTTACCCTAAGAATCGATTATACTTTCTTCATTCATTCCTAAAGGTTTACCTAAGGAACTGGCACACAGTCCATTTGCTACCACGGTTTATACAACAGGCACTACGTCGCATAGTCACCAGGGTTCATACAATTGGCACTACGTCTCATAGTCACCAGGGTTTACACAATAGGCACTACGTCTCATAGTCACCTGGGTTTACACAAAAGGCACGAAGTCACATCGTCACCAAGGTTTATCAAATAGGCACGAAGTCGCATCGTCACCAAGGCTTACTCAATGGGCACGAAGTCGCATCGTCACCAACTATTCCATCTACCCATGTTCTACCCAACATTTTTGTAGATATAAATACAAACACAATTTAAATCATTTAACACCCGTATAAAAACATCAATTCCAAATCCATCTCAAATAGATAATTAATATATAACACATAGCATGTATTTTATAAAATACTTCATATTTATGTGTAAGATGAAAGTGACTATACACTCACGCATATAAACAACAATATATATAAATATACACATAACACGTATTTTATAAAATACTTCATATTTATGTGTAAGATGAAAGTGACTATACACTCACTTGATCAGAAGATGATCGGGCAGCACTACGGCTTGCAGAAGTAGTGTTTCTCCGTAGATCTGGAAGATCTTCACAAAAACCGGCTCTTCGCGGGCAGCGCTTCGGCTCGGGAATAACGCTCTTCGGGATCCTTGGGGCTTCGGATCTTGCTTCGGGGCTTGGGAATAATACCGGGGCTTCGGGATATGATTGGCACGCAAATCGAGGCAAAAACTTAGAGAGAAAGTAAGAAAAATCGCAAGGAAATGGCTGATCTCGAGTTCTATTTATAGGCTGCTGGGTCTGGGATTACGCGGGGCGTAATATCAAATTACGCGGGGCGTACTCAGTACTGTAACAGCCCGGAATTCCAAATATTGATATAATTATGATTTTGGGGTGTTTTAAGAGGGGACTCGGCGAGTTGGAGCCTAGACTCGCCGAGTAGGATCGCAGACCGGGTCGCGGGTTCGCGACTGGACTCGACGAGTCCAAATATGGACTCGGCGAGTCTGCGCTGTTTAGCGAAAACCCTAACCGTTCAGGTTTGGGACGTATAAGAGGCACTTATTGGCCGTCATTGTTCATTTTAGCCTTCTGAGAAGAACCCTAAATCGATTGGGTGCATCTGGAGCAAAGTTCAAGGGCCATTGTTGATCTTGGAAGTGTTGTTGTGCAAGGAAGAGAAGGGCTTGGCTAAAGGAACAGCAAGGGAGTCACGTTCTGAGGATTTGGGGACACAGAGGGCACATTATTCAGGTAAGAATTCGAGTTATGCTCTGCTATGTTGATGTGTTTATGGAATTAGGGTTTGTGGAACCCTTTTGTGATTAGATTGAATGCTACCCTAGTCCCCCAAACGATTGTAACTCTGTATTGGGACCTTTGGAGGTCCAGATTGTCCCATGCCTGTACATTTCGGGAATTGATGAAGGTTTTGGATTGGAATCCTTATGCCTTAGGTCAATATGTATGTTATGAATCATGGGGTGTATCATGAGCACCAAAATGAGGACCTTACGTGATGGACCAGTCTAGGAAGGCCAGGCCTATGAATGGTCGGAGCAGTTCTGCCATTAGAAAGCAGTTTGAGCGGTTGCATGGCATGGACTCGCCGAGTCCGATGAACAGACTCGGCGAGTAGCTTGAAGATTTACTGGGACTCGTCGAGTTGTTCTTCAGACTCGGCGAGTTGAGTCGGGGTGGCCCCGCGATTCTTCCAGGAGGAACTCGTCGAGTAAAAAGGGGATACTCGACGTGTAGGAAGGGAATCTTAAGGAATCGGTGAGTTAAGGGCGAGTGGACTCAGAGTCGTTGAACTCGGCGAGTCTTGGGGTGACTCGGCGAGTTAGATCGCGGGTTGAGTGAAGTTCTGAATATGGGGACTCGGCGAGTCATAGGGTTGACTCGGCGAGTAGGGTCAGTCAGGGGTTGACCTTGACCTTGTCTTTGACCAAGGATTGACCAGTGGTTCCAGGGGTATTTTGGTAATTGTTGTTATTGTTTGAGTTCAGTGCATTGGTGACTGTCCAGAGGTGGAGATCGTATCAGTGATCGGAGCAGCTTGAGCTATCTGTTCAGTCGGCAGTTTCGAGGTGAGTTATCCTCACTATATCGCTAGGGTTTATGGCATCAAGGCCGACCCTTTTATCGGATGGAAATCCGGGTAGTTGTCATTGCATGTTATGGGCCGGAAGGCGTTACTATGTGGACCGGAAGGTCATGGCCTGGAAAGGCGTATGTATGCAATTAGTATGATGACTGGTTCATAGGGTAATGTTATGATAGTGACCGGCTAAACCGGTATCTCGTTAGAGTAATGCTATGATATGTGATCTATTGATCGATTGTTGTCTATGAACTGCTATATGATTGATTGTTATGTTATATGTGCATTTTATGCTTACGGGCCGGAAGGCAATATGTTATGGGCCGGAAGGCGATTATGTTGTGTGATGGACCGGAAGGTCGGCGTGGGTAGGACCGGAAGGTTTACCCAGCAGGGACGGAAGTCCCCTGATACACATGGACCGGAAGGTCAGGGCCTGGAAAGGCGTATATGTGGTTGGTATTCTGGGGGTATCTCACTAAGCTTTCGGGCTTACAGTTGTGGTTTTATGTTTCAGGTTCTCGAGAGTCTGTGGCAAGGCAAAGGCGTGATCGTACCGTTCTTCGCATTGGTGTTTTATGATATGAACCTGGGAAATTACTCTGTTTAATAATGTATTGAAAACCTTTTTGTAACAACGTTAATAAAATGGGTGATTTTGAAAAGTTTTAATTGTTTTGAAATTTTGGACGTTACAAGTTGGTATCAGAGCCTTGGTTTGAGTGAATTGGGGGAAACATTCGTGTGACTCCAGTCTCAAATCGAGGAGGATTTTAAAAAGAGAAATTTAAAATGGTTTTCAAATTTGGTAAAAGGAGGACGCGGAGGTACGATCAGCCGGAGCCAGTAAGTAACCCCAAGATACCATACATGATATTTGTTTATTTGAGCTTGATAGCACAGCATGCTAGAGTTAGGCTAGGGATCTTCAGGAATTCATGATAATGTTGCCTGATATGTGATGCCTGTAGCTTAGGGTCCCCTATGGGATGTTCTCAGTGTTCCTCTAGTGGTGAGGGTTGATAGTTGCTATGCATGTTCCCTAGGGTACCGTGGTAGTACTTCATACAAATATGGGTAGGTGTGGAAGGTAGTATGGGCCCGTACTACTGGAAGCACAGGACCCATACACGTATCAAGGAAACCATGATCTCTAGGGTAGGGTTGCGAGAGTTGGATCCCAGGATTTTGGGAAGTGTCTGAGATGGGTAGGGTGTCTTCAGTAAGGAGATTTCGAGGCATGATGATAGTGGATCCGGATCAGGATCGGGAGCGGGAGAGCGAGTTCCGGGCGAATCGGTGCCGTCGGAGGTTATCGATCAGACGAGCACGAGCGAGCGGGATGCGAGGATTCGTGAGATCTTGCGTGATGGGGTTGCTGTATTGTTCCGGGCTGAGTTGCCGGAATTGTTTGGGTCGATCAAGACCGCCATGATTGAGTATTTTGATGAGCGATATGCGGCTCTCGCAGAGACGGCTGCCGCGGCAGTTACAGCGGCTGTAGCAGCGGCAAAGGGAAGACCTAGTCGGGGTTTTAGTATCGGAACTTCTATTATACGAAGCCTCCCACATTCGATAGGGTTCAGGACCCGATTGTTGCTACGAGATGGTTATCAGACGTGGAGGGGTATTTCTCCACGAGTTTATGCCCTGCTGATCCGAGGGTGAGATGTGCTCTAAACCTGTTGAGGCTCAGGGCGAAGGATTGGTGGAGATTGACCACGGGGTCATATTTCGATGTGCAGAGGGCTGCGGTTTCAGGGGATCGGTTAGAGAGATGTTCAGTACTCGCTATGTTCCGCGAGATGAGAGGGAGAGATTGGCTCGGGAGTTCCTTGAGCTGAAGCAGGATTCGGAGTCGGTGACTGAGATCGCCAGGATGTTTATTGAGAGGGCGACGTTTTGCCCTGAGTTCGCTTCGGAGCAGGCTCAGATGTCCCGATATCTGAGTATGCTCAAGGGGGATATCAGACAGTTCGTGTCTGCGCAGAGGTGCGAGACCTTGTTGGTGTTACAGGAGACCGCCATGCGGCGTGAGTTAGAGGTTGAGCTGCAGTTACGTGAGCTGAGGCAGGCCCCGATGCAGTCGCAACCAGTGCCGAAACGGTCCAGTACCGTTGCTGTTAGAATGGGGGATCGGAGCGGCCACACTTGTGGGAAGTGTGGGAGGAGTCACACCGGAGTTTGCTGGTCCGGTGGTGCATGCCGCAAATGCGGAAAGGAGGGGCACTATGCGCGGGATTGTCGGCAGTCAGTGCCGATTCGGGATTTGAGGATTTGTTATCATTGTCGGCAGGTTGGACATTTAAGGGTCAACTGTCCACAGCTTTCTGAAGGACCGGTGCAGGCTCTAGCACCGGCCGTCTTGAGGAGTTCAGGAGGGGGATAGGATGGAGCGAAGCCCCAAGGGCTCAGGGTCATGCTTATCGGCTTGCGGCAGAGGGAGACGGAGCAGTGCCGAAGGCAGCTGCGGGTATGATGCTTTCTTGATGTCTTGATTGCCTTGCATTGATTGTGGCGTATTGTTTGTGCTGGTATCTTGTGTGGATTTCGATGCGGTATTCGTTGTTCCCTGATGGTTTGGTATGGTTATAGTTCGGTGTTTTGGTGCCGGTAGCCTTGTGCGGTTTTCGATGTGGTATTCATCCTTTGGCAGGTTGTGGGTTTGGTTACGGGTTATTGTTGGGAATTCCGTTGGTTATCGTTCGTGAGGGTTGTTAGTGGAGATGCGGCACTGGGTTGAATGTCGGGTAGCATCTGCAGTCGTAGAGTGGATGATTGAAAGACCGGATTCTTTTGAGTGGATTGATCAGGGAGGAGATGTGTTTTGCTGAGGGTTGCTTATGCTTGTGGGAAGCAGTCAGTGGGTAAATGTTCTCTTTGTGCAGGATTGTTCTGAAAGGTCGTTAATGACGATCGGTGGCAGTTAGTCAGTGCTTTAGTGGGGGAGAATTGGAGAATTCTCCGGGAGATCGATGAGTATGTGAGGGTGCTTAGCTGTTGGGATTCAGCAGTGTTTGTCAGCGCAGAGTATAGGCCGACGAGAGCGAGTGTCGGGTATGCGGGGCGGGATACAGACCTAGGGCATTTGATTGTGGAGGCCTGAGAGAAGGCCGGGATCAAGCTTGAGTAAGTAACCGGGGTTATGCGATCAGAGTATTGGTATGTTTGAGGTACGTGATGGGTTGTACTGCATTAATCCCACGGGATTATGTTGTGCATGTTTCTACAGCTGGAACCGGAAGGTTCCCGGAGTTAGAACCTGAGGGTTCGCAGAGTTGGGTGTACGGACCCACAAAGATATAGCCTCGAGTGGCTAGTATGTGTTATGAGAGTCGGTCCAGTCATGCTGGAGACTCTGTTGGTATTGCTGGATCAGTTTGAGATTGCGGATCGTGTATGTTGCAGTGTGATTGCATTGGAAGGTCTGGCCCCGGGATAGTGATCTTGTTTAGCTGAGGCAGTGATTTGATGAGTGGAGAGGGTGCATGGGATTGAGAGCCCCTGCAATGAGAACCAGAGTATGTGAATAGCGGTTACGCAAAAAGGGTGGTGTCACTTGGGGCAAGCACCGTAGCACCGGTTGGAGTGGCATTATGGCCAAGAGGGTCCCTTGGAAGGAAAAGAGAAAGGTGTGTAACTCCGAAGGGGAGTGCAAGTTCATAAGAATGAAAGCTGCAGAGCAGAGTTATGGTTAGAGTATTTCGAGTATGCCTTCGAGCATCGTGTTCGCGGCAGCGAAGTAGGAACCCATCCGGTTGGGGATGTCTGTTGAGGCTCAGAAGGGATGCAGGGAGAGAGAGAATCTTAAATTCTCAGTGTGATTCTGATCAGAGTGTAGGGTGGGTGTAGTGGTTCATCTTGGGAGATGTTCGAGGATATCATCAGTGTATCGGGTCTTTCAACCTGCGGGTGTTGGGACTAGTTCAGTATGTGTATGTGATGGCAAGAGGAGAACTTGTGAGAGTTGCTCTGAGAGTGAGAATGGATCTCTCAGTCGGTCCGGAATGGACAAGGTGGGCTTTGGATCGGGGATCCGGTGGTTCATGGTTTCCTAACCCTTATGGGTCAAGTGATCGTTGAGATTTAGAGCAGAGTTGCATCTTGGGTAATTCTCGGTTCCAGAGAGTGATGGGCAGTACAGAGATCGTGCTTCAGTCGACAGAGCAGATTCAGCAGGCTAGACAGAGGTTATTGACTGCCCAGAGCCGATAGGAAAAGTTATGCAGACAGACGCCGGTCCGAGCTTGAATTTCAGGTCGGCGACCTCGTATTCCTGAAGGCCTCTCCTTGGAGAGGAGTGATTCGATTCAGGAAGAGGTCAAGTTGGGGCCCCGGTATATTGGGCCTTTTCATGTGATTGCGGGGGTAGGCCGGGTGGCCTACCGTTTAGAGTTGCCCACGGATTTGAGACAAATCCACGACATTTTTCATGTGTCGCAATTGAGAAAGTGTATAGCCGATGAGTCGGCGGTGGTTCCATTAGAAGCCATTCAGGGGGATGCGAGCCGGAATTATGCCGAGAAGCCAGTGGCAGCACCGGAGGGGATCGGAAATGAACTGTGATCTGGAACGTGAGAGATGGGAGCAGCATCCGGGGCTATTTTCAGAGTGAGACTTCGAGGGCGAAGTCTAGTTCTAGTGGGGGAGAGTTGTAACAGCCCGGAATTCCAAACATTGATATAATTATGATTTTGGGGTGTTTTAAGAGGGGACTCGGCGAATTGGAGCCTAGACTCGCCGAGTAGGATCGCAGACCGGGTCGCGGGTTCGCGACTGGACTCGACGAGCCCAGATATGGACTCGGCGAGTCTGCGCTGTTTAGCGAAAACCCTAACCGTTCAGGTTTGGGACGTATAAGAGGCACTTATTGGTCGTCATTGTTCATTTTAGCCTTCTGAGAAGAACCCTAAATCGATTGGGTGCATCTGGAGCAAAGTTCAAGGGCCATTGTTGATCTTGGAAGTGTTGTTGTGCAAGGAAGAGAAGGGCTTGGCTAAAGGAACAGCAAGGGAGTCACGTTCTGAGGATTTGGGGACACAGAGGGCACATTATTCAGGTAAGAATTCGAGTTATGCTCTGCTATGTTGATGTGTTTATGGAATTAGGGTTTGTGGAACCCTTTTGTGATTAGATTGAATGCTACCCTAGTCCCCCAAACGATTGTAACTCTGTATTGGGACCTTTGGAGGTCCAGAATGTCCCATGCCTGTTAATTTCGGGAATTGATGAAGGTTTTGGATTGGAATCCTTATGCCTTAGGTCAATATGTATGTTATGAATCATGGGGTGTATCATGAGCACCAAAATGAGGACCTTACGTGATGGACCAGTCTAGGAAGGCCAGGCCTATGAATGGTCGGAGCAGTTCTGCCATTAGAAAGCAGTTTGAGCGGTTGCATGGCATGGACTCGCCGAGTCCGATGAACAGACTCGGCGAGTAGCTTGAAGATTTACTGGGACTCGTCGAGTTGTTCTTCAGACTCGGCGAGTTGAGTCGGGGTGGCCCCGCGATTCTTCCAGGAGGAACTCGTCGAGTAAAAAGGGGATACTCGACGTGTAGGAAGGGAATCTTAAGGAATCGGTGAATTAAGGGCGAGTGGACTCAGAGTCGTTGAACTCGGCGAGTCTTGGGGTGACTCGGCGAGTTAGATCGCGGGTTGAGTGAAGTTCTGAATATGGGGACTCGGCGAGTCATAGGGTTGACTCGGCGAGTAGGGTCAGTCAGGGGTTGACCTTGACCTTGTCTTTGACCAAGGATTGACCAGTGGTTCCAGGGGTATTTTGGTAATTGTTGTTATTGTTTGAGTTCAGTGCATTGGTGACTGTCCAGAGGTGGAGATCGTATCAGTGATCGGAGCAGCTTGAGCTATCTGTTCAGTCGGCAGTTTCGAGGTGAGTTATCCTCACTATATCGCTAGGGTTTATGGCATCAAGGCCGACCCTTTTATCGGATGGAAATCCGGGTAGTTGTCATTGCATGTTATGGGCCGGAAGGCGTTACTATGTGGACCGGAAGGTCATGGCCTGGAAAGGCGTATGTATGCAATTAGTATGATGACTGGTTCATAGGGTAATGTTATGATAGTGACCGGCTAAACCGGTATCTCGTTAGATTAATGCTATGATATGTGATCTATTGATCGATTGTTGTCTATGAACTACTATATGATTGATTGTTATGTTATATGTGCATTTTATGCTTACGGGCCGGAAGGCAATATGTTATGGGCCGGAAGGCGATTATGTTGTGTGATGGACCGGAAGGTCGGCGTGGGTAGGACCGGAAGGTTTACCCAGCAGGGACGGAAGTCCCCTGATACACATGGACTGGAAGGTCAGGGCCTGGAAAGGCGTATATGTGGTTGGTATTCTGGGGGTATCTCACTAAGCTTTCGGGCTTACAGTTGTGGTTTTATGTTTCAGGTTCTCGAGAGTCTGTGGCAAGGCAAAGGCGTGATCGTACCGTTCTTCGCGTTGGTGTTTTATGATATGAACCTGGGAAATTACTCTGTTTAATAATGTATTGAAAACCTTTTTGTAACAACGTTAATAAAATGGGTGATTTTGAAAAGTTTTAATTGTTTTGAAATTTTGGACGTTACAAGTACGCTGGGCGTACTCGAGTTACGCGGGGCGTACTTTGACGTCACTGCGTGCGTCGACTGGTGGCACTCGAGTATTGGTCAGACAAGTTGCATCCGACTGAGTACGCTGGGCGTACTCAAATTACGTTGGGCGTAATTGTCTCGTCGAACTTCTAAATTGCGTAACTTTCGCATACGAGCTCCGTTTTCGACGTTCTTTATATCCACGCGTAGGTGAGACTACGCTCTACAACTTTCGTTTAGACTCCGTTGGCTAATTTTGACTTTATTTTTATTATATTATTTTTAGTAGGCGGGGACTGGAAAACTCCGTTATAAATTCATAGCTTCTTCATCCGACGTCCGTTTTCGCCTATCTTTTTATCGTTTCACTACAATTGACGAGATATTCGATTCTCGTTTAGATTGTTTTGGCTAAAAACCGCTCGATCTCAAATCGAGTATTCGGGCTGCATACTGCTAAGCTGAAACTTAGAAAAATCATAACTTCCTCATACGAAGTCAGATTTGGACGTTCTTTTTATGCACGCTCACGGTTTAACGAACTCTACAACTTTCGTTTGGATCACTGAGGCTAAATATCGCTCTAACATAAATTCACCTTTTACGTCGCGCTGTGTCGTGCTGGTTCTGTCGCGAAACTTAGACATGTCATAACTTCTTCGTTATAACTCGGATTTCGGCGTTCTTTATATGCACGAAAACCTTGTAACATATACTATAACTTAGTTAAGATTATTCATTCTAAATAATCTTTAATCAAAAATTCATTTTTGACGCCTATCGTCTCTAAATTGACTAGCCCTGATCTACGGGCGTTACAATTATCTCCCCCTTAGGATGATTACGTCCCGGAATCATCAATGAAATTAGAACTTGTATAATGATTCCATATGCTATCTCTTCATCCTAGGTAATAACCGTAAATTCTATGTTTCCTCGAAAGAGTATTTAACTCTATGGATTTCTTGATCGCAGACGATGCTCAATCTTGCCTCTGTTTATCGTACTATGTTGTACTTTCAATCGCAACCTTCGAGTTACCAAATAAGTCGTTATTATGGGCTCCTCCTTCTTCTCAGGATAAATACTTTCCTTTATCTATTGTAACAAACCGATGGGTCGTGCTCTACTGACCTCTCATCGAATGATGTAATGCTTAGACTCAGGTCTCTTAGAGTTAAATTCCAAAATGGAATATACCTTCCTTCATATTCTAATGTGATATAATCACATTTCAGCATGTAGCATTTCTGCCTACAAACTTCTTTTAACAACGAGCGCGGCACTATCAATCGCATTAACTTCAACCTTCTGACTTAAGTCAGATGTTACATCTAACTTGGTCCTCTAGACCACGTAACATACTCCTCGTAGTCGAACTCAAATTTAAACATGACCACTAGGGTCGGAACAAGAACCATCTTACTAGTCATTACTGAAACAATGGTAATGATATACTAGAATAAAATGGAATCAATCACTAGCTTCTTGGTAACCTTGTGACTTTCCCCGATCCAAGTGCGAGTCCTGTGCTTCCGGTAGTATATGCATCTACTACCTTTCACACCTACTCATACTCGTCCCAAGTATTGTCTCTCAGTCGAACCAAGTCACTATACAAAAATCACACAATCATTTAACACATCAGGTACTAAAACCATAAATATCACATAAATATCAAAACCAGGGTTTACATTATAACTTGAAATGATTACACAAAAGTTCAAGTTCACCTTATACTATGCCTTTAATTGGCTACATCATAAGTTGATCCTTGGATATAAATTCCTCATCCTTGATTCGCTTCGTCGAGGATCATGTGGAATGACCTTGGCTGTGGCGGTGCGTTTTTCTTTGGGCAGTCTCTAGAAATATGCCCTTCCTCGTTACATCCGTAGCACACCTTTTTGTTGGATGCGCACTTGTTGGCGTAATGCCCCGTCTTCCCACATTTGTAGCAAGTCATATCCTCGCTACACTTCCCGAAGTGTTTCTTTTTACACTTCTCGCACCACTTAGCTTCATCTCTTCCTCCAGATTCTAGAATTTGGTTTCTTTGTTGATTATTGAAGACCCTTCATGTTTCCTCTTCTCTCCAACTTCAGCTCTCTCCAGACCCTTTTCTTTTATTTGGGTTTCAACATTTTTGGCTGCCCAGATGGCGGCTTTCAAAGTGGTTGCTTGCTTGACTATCGGACCAAATTCCGCTGGTAATCCATTGGCAAACTTGTTGACCTTGGAAAGTTCAGTTGGAAGTAGGTATGGAATAAGCTTCATCTTTTTCGTAAAGCTTGTGGCGTATTCAGTGATGCTCAATTTTTCCCTTCTTCAGATTCTGGAACTCATTGTTGATTTCCAGGAGATCCTGCTCAGAGCAGTATTGCATTTTCAATTGTACCACGAACTCTTCCCAAGACATCTTGCTAGCTTCCCCCTTGGGCATCGAACCGGCCAGTAACTTCCACCAGCTCAGTACTCCAGATTTTAATAGAGGAATTGCAAGAGCGGTCTTCTGTCTGTTACTACACTCGCAACTTTCAAACATTGTCTCCATCTCGGAGATCCAGTCCATGACTTGCACCGGCTTCGGGCTCCCAGATAGACACGGTGGTTTGGATTCCATCAAATCCTTGTATTTACATCCTCTTCCATCATTTCCTCCATCACAATTGTTTTGTCTAACAATTGGTGGGTTGGCTTGACCAACGGTACCACTGAAGTTTCCACCTTCCGATGGCCCTCCATTCACTTCGGGCTCTTCAACTTGGATTGAAAGTTCTTCACGATTTTGTTGAAGCAGACGTCTAGTTTTTTCCATCTGACGATCCAACATCGTCTGAATCATCAATTGTACACCAGCCATTGTTATCAGCTCAGGTGCTGCTGCTACGATAGGTATTTGCTCAATCACGGGTGGTTGATTCCTGTTTTCATCAGCATTTCCAACTCCACTTCTTGTTCTCACCATTTTTGATCTACACACCGAATAAGGTGAAATTAGATCCTCATTCACGATAGATATTCAAATCGTCCTTATCACTCCGAAACGTTTATATGCTAGTTCTAATATCGTAGCCATACGCTTAGAATCCTAAACACATAAGGTTTCCAGATCCGGTCAGCAACAGACCATAGATCCGAACAAATAATAGCATCAATATAGCTATCACACAAAACATTTTGCACATAAAAGCATTTTAGGCATCATTCCTAAAATAAACTAGTGCTTGTGTCAATTTAGGTGTACTACCTAACATATTTTAGACATATTCCTCACAATCATTACTTAGCATTCTAAGTTTAAGTCTAGAAATTTCCTACAAATTCCTAGTTCGCTAAAACTAATGCTCTGATACCAACTGTGGCATCCCCAATTTCATGGCCAGAAAAGACCGATTTGTTTATGCTTTGTTTTTAAAATCAGAATAATCGTTTAAAGAAAATTGTTGCAGAATTTGTCCCCAAAATAAAATAAATATGATAAGAATTTATCAAAGCATTTCTTAAAGAAAAGTATTTTCATTATATAACAAAATCTCGGGATGTCATGTTCCGATACAGACACATAAGCATAAACAGAACTTACATTTATTTACACTAATGATTTACATCTCCTTTATTCTCTCAGTGAAATATGTCTTCGTATTGATACCTGTGATACAAAGAAAACTGAGTGGGTCAGGCTTGGGAGCCTGGTGAGCATATAGGGTTTTCAACCCACAATAATAAATTTATTATATTCAATTATCAACAATCAACCCAAATACCCATCCCCATTATCTTCTTTATTTATTAAGGTTTTACCCTAAGAATCGATTATACTTTCTTCATTCATTCCTAAAGGTTTACCTAAGGAACTGGCACACAGTCCATTTGCTACCACGGTTTATACAACAGGCACTACGTCGCATAGTCACCAGGGTTCATACAATTGGCACTACGTCTCATAGTCACCAGGGTTTACACAATAGGCACTACGTCTCATAGTCACCTGGGTTTACACAAAAGGCACGAAGTCACATCGTCACCAAGGTTTATCAAATAGGCACGAAGTCGCATCGTCACCAACTATTCCATCTACCCATGTTCTACCCAACATTTTTGTAGATATAAATACAAACACAATTTAAATCATTTAACACCCGTATAAAAACATCAATTCCAAATCCATCTCAAATAGATAATTAATATATAACACATAGCATGTATTTTATAAAATACTTCATATTTATGTGTAAGATGAAAGTGACTATACACTCACGCATATAAACAACAATATATATAAATATACACATAACACGTATTTTATAAAATACTTCATATTTATGTGTAAGATGAAAGTGACTATACACTCACTTGATCAGAAGATGATCGGGCAGCACTACGGCTTGCAGGAGTAGTGTTTCTCCGTAGATCTGGAAGATCTTCACAAAAACCGGCTCTTCGCGGGCAGCGCTTCGGATCGGGAATAACGCTCTTCGGGATCCTCGGGGCTTCGGATCTTGCTTCGGGGCTTGGGAATAATATCGGGGCTTCGGGATATGATTGACACGCAAATCGAGGCAATAACTTAGAGAGAAAGTAAGAAAAATCGCAAGGAAATGGTTGATCTCGAGTTCTATTTATAGGCTGTTGGGTCTGGGATTACGCGGGGCGTACTCGAGTTACGCGGGGCGTACTTTGACGTCACTGTGTGCGTCGACTGGTGGCACTCGAGTATTGGTCAGACAAGTTGCATCCGACTGAGTACGCTGGGCGTACTCAAATTACGCTGGGCGTAATTGACTCGTCGAACTTCTAAATTGCGTAACTTTCGCATACGAGCTCCGTTTTCGACGTTCTTTATATCCACGCGAAGGTGAGACTACGCTCTACAACTTTCGTTTAGACTCTGTTGGCTAATTTTGACTTTATTTTTATTATATTATTTTTAGTAGGCCGGGACTGGAAAACTCCGTTATAAATTCATAGCTTCTTCATCCGACGTCCGTTTTCGCCTATCTTTTTATCGTTTCACTACAATTGACGAGATATTCGATTCTCGTTTAGATTGTTTTGGCTAAAAACCGCTCGATCTCAAATCGAGTATTCGGGCTGCATACTGCTAAGCTGAAACTTAGAAAAATCATAACTTCCTCATACGAAGTCAGATTTGGACGTTCTTTTTATGCACGCTCACGGTTTAACGAACTCTACAACTTTCGTTTGGATCACTAAGGCTAAATATCGCTCTAACATAAATTCACCTTTTACGTCGCGTTGTGTCGTACTGGTTCTGTCGCGAAACTTCGACAGGTCATAACTTCTTCGTTATAACTCGGATTTCGGCGTTCTTTATATGCACGAAAACCTTGTAACATATACTATAACTTAGTTAAGATTATTCATTCTAAATAATCTTTAATCAAAAATTCATTTTTGACGCCTATCGTCTCTAAATTGACTAGCCCTGATCTACGGGCGTTACATAATGTGTGTGTGTGTGTGTTTTTATTCGAGTTTTGGGTTCATAAATCAAAACAAGAACAAAGAGGTTTTTTTATTAGAAAATCAAACGAAGATGTTTGGAGAACTGAAAATCGAATGAAGAGATCTAGGTTTAAACTCGAATGAAGAGATCAAAAAATCGCTACAAACCTTAAAGATCATTTGATTTCAGATTTGAACACTTCTGGAGCTCTTTTTTTTGGGAAGAAGACGAACATGATGAAGACGAACACCTTACTGAAAATCGATGAACACACCATGTTTAAAGGTTTTCAAGGGAAGCTTCGAGCATCAAATCTGGGTTGAAGACAATAAACATCAGATACAAGTTGGAGTTTGAAGATGATGAACATCATATATGGAACAACACTCAGATTTCAAAACACGATGTAGCTTCAAACCCATTTTCCAGATCTGACCTTCAAATCGATTTCATCCATGGAGTGTATGTCGGATCTAAAAAAACAAGCATGTGTGTGTTGGAAATCGCTTCCAGATGAATTCTTCCAAAATAAACTCGAAATCTAGAAGTTTTTGGATGGATTTGTTCATATTGTGTTTCAGATCTTTATCTAGTTCATCAGGATTGTTTATCGTGTTCTTGAGAGCTTCTTTATATTTGAGTGTATGTGTCTGTTCAGAACACGAACCCAGATATGGATGTGTGTATCATTTCGTTTTTTTACAGATTTTCTATAAATGATTTATCAAATTTGAGTGTGTGTATATGTGGGTTAGATCAGAACACGATCCTAGGCTCAAGAAATTGTTTCAGGTTTGCTTAAGAACATTATGGCTGGAGGTTGGAGACGATGAATAGTGATCTGATGGAAAATCATGAATGTCGGAGTTTTTGAGTTCGCTGGAAAAATCAGGAACGCCGGAGAAGATGACCGGAGCTATCAAATACGCTGGAAACCGGGTAAACCTCTAATAGTAGGTCATAAGGATGTTTTTTGAACAGTTCAACAAGTTCAATGGGAAAACGTGGACAAAAAAAAATTCAGTGACTTAATGTGTACAAATCAAAGAATATGTTACCCTTTTAAGTCGTTATCCCTTCAATATAATATACTTTGAACTTCTATAGTTGCATTTAATTTACACATGTCCTTGTTTGTCCCATGTTATAACCAACCCTTACATTACCCTTATATTAGTGATAATTTTCTTAGAACCAAGTTGTACATCTCCCGGTATTAATCCAAAAGTCAAATAAAGTATTCAAAAGTGAATAAATGACAAATTTCAAGTATAGTTGCTCAAAATGTTTGCTATCATTACCATACTAATTAGTTTGACTTCCAACAAGTTTGATTGGTACAGGTTATTTTCGAGTATGGTACCGGTTATTTTGAGTATTAAATCTGTTAATGGCCATAATTTATTGAAATGTTGGCTTTGAAACCCATTTCAAGTCAACCAGAAAAAAACTCAGGTCAATCAAACGTATAATGTAGTTATTGTAGTTTAGAGTGGAACAATAATTATGCCTAATGTTGAAACAACTGTAATAGCCCATGTAAGTCAGTCAATAGCAACTAAATAAGGTCTCCCAAAGTCTAAAATATAGTAAAATAATCAACTACATGTTGGAAAGAAATTTAGGTCAATCGGACTTATAACAAAGTAGTTCTGGCAGTTTAAAGTAGAACAATAATTTTGTACAATGTTTGTAAAGAAAACAATGGAATGAATCAAGGGATACATATGAAGCTTTTAAGATCCTGGTTCCGGTTCTTGGAGTAAAAAATAACCTAAACCTAATATGCCCAAAATCGATATACCCGAAAATCAAAATTGAATGATTGCAAGAATCGATAGCCAAACATGGTTATATATAATGATATTTTGTTTAAATCAATACAGATTTTTTAGTTATTTAATTAATTTAATATCCACAAACCATAATATCTTATTTTTATAAATTTTTATATTTATACATTTTGATTATATATAATGATATTTTGTTTGAATCAATATAAATAAAACATTTATATAATGTTACTTGTTTTACTTTATAAACTAAAGAATAACTACTATAAATGTGTGAAAATGAAATATTATAAATTGCATTATATTTATGTAGCCTTCCCTCGATGTCCAAGTTGTTGCTGAAATTTTTGAAAAATCTTTATATATATATATATATATATATATATATATATATATATGTCCCGATGAAAGTTTCAAAATTCCCCAACATGTAGCCAGGAGCCATAAACATAACTAAAAGGAAGATCAATATATATATATATATATATATATATATATATATATATATATATATATATATATATATATATATATTGATCTTCCTTTTAGTTATGTTTATGGCTCCTAGCTACATGTTGGGGAATTTTGAAACTTTCATGGGTCCCGATGATTGCTTTTATTGTCAAATTTGTTAATATTTAAGTATTTTCTTACAGCTAGGCTATTGTATTATTAGACGTTAGCACAGTGGCTTGAATTAATCATAAGTTGTTTCAACAAGTGATGTGAGTTCCTTAAGTTTTAATTGCACAAATTGTTCACTTTTATTGTGTTGAAGGATATAAAGGTCATTATGATCAAGTATTGATTTTTGAATATGAATTATTTTGTCAACCATATATATTGAATTACTTAATAATCATTTCATTTGTATTTATTTCAAATTCATACTTTAAAAAATAATTATGTTTACTTCTTGTAATCAACCTATATAATATATACCTTATTCTAAGAACCAATGTTTTGTTTTGGTTTTGATACAAGAGAAATCCATTTCCACTGATTTTGTACAAGATGGGTAGGACCTCGGTTAAAAAGGGCATTTCATTTTCTTTTATTGTATTATAAACTAACTAAAAGAAAAAATAAAAGGTCAGAGTATATCGGCAATTTTATGAAAACTTAACTTTTATTAACGGTGTTAATAATTTACAAGATATTCCTAATAATATAACATTCGTGTAAATTTGTTTTTTTAGTTTTAATAATTTACACGTTAACCCCTTAAGAAAATTAATATTACTCGAGCTTGCCCTAGTTGTAAAATGTTCAACGTGTATACAGCACGCCGTATATTATCAGTGAAGGGCAAGGCAACCTCAAGCGAAGACAAGTTTCAGAAAGAGGAAATCATCATCATTCATCAGTCGGCAAAGAAATGTCTCGATCAATTGTGCAGCCGGTAGGCCAGAAAAGACTCACGAACGTAGCCGCCGTTCGTCTCAAGAAACATGGAAACCGATTTGAGATCGCTTGTTATAAGAACAAAGTCCTCTCATGGCGCTCCGGCGTGTAAGCATCTCCCGTTCCCAAACTTCTCATACTCTCATATTCATTAATTCATACTATATGATAGAAATTTACCTATTCCTGGTTTAATATTGGGGACGATCAGTTTATATGACCTAGGAATCGTTGTTGTATCCTTCCTATTGTGCTATATGTTACGTTAACTTTTAGGGTTTGTTTTCGAGTTAATTTTAAGCGGTGGTGTTATTTGATTTGATATATCATTTTGTGCTATGTGATCGAGAGACTTCTTGAACATTAGGGTTTTAGGGTTTTAGATAATCAACGAATCGAATAAAGAAATTTGTAGATTATTGCGGGCTTTAGCTTTGATTATTGCGGTTCTGAAATATATATAATGCAATCCTGTATCAGTGAGAAAGATTTGGATGAAGTATTGCAATCACACACCGTCTACTCAAATGTTGTTAAAGGAGTTCTTGCAAAGTCAAAAGATCTAAAGGCTGCTTTTGGGATGGATGATCAGACTAAAATCTGTCTGGAGGTTTTTAAAATACAATATCTTTTGAGCTTAATTTGTTGGTTAGAATCAATTCAAACTCTTAATAAAAACTTGATTATGGTAAACAGATTTTGGAGAAAGGAGAACTGCAAGTTGCAGGAAAAGAGAGAGAATCACAATTGTCAAATCAATTTAGGGACATTGCAACTATTGTAATGCAGAAAACTATAAACCCTGAAACTCAACGCCCGTATACTATAAGCATGATTGAGCGTTTGATGCATGAGATTCATTTTGCTGTAGATTCACATAGCAGTTCAAAGAAACAGGTAATCCTATCTCTAATTTCCATCTCTTGTAGAATTTTTTAATCAGATCATCTAATTTTGAGTAATTTTATTTGGTGTACAGGCATTAGATGTGATCAAGGAACTTCAAAAACATTTCCCAATAAAGAGATCCCCCATGAGACTAAGGCTAACATTACCTCAAGAAAACTTCAACTCCCTTTCAGAAAAACTGAAGGAATGGAAAACTGTCATTGTTTCTAAAGAAGCTTCTGGAATTCAACTCTCTATTGTAAGGCGATGTTTGTTTCATTCATTTTGATTTAATCTGGACATAATATAATGAGAGTTAATTGATTGAAACCAGGTATGTGAAATGGACCCGGGATTATTCCGGGATTGTGACGCGTTCTTGAGGAATCTTCAAGGGAGGTCTGAAATTCTGGCAGTTTCAGTGCATGGTGAAGGTGATATCAATACAGATGATTATGAAGGTCATGAGGAGGTATCAGTATCCATATCATCAACATCAACATCAACTGAACCAAAGAAGCTGCCCGAACCTGTTGCCCAGCTGACCGAGAAAATGGAGAAGCAAAAGTTGGCTCCAAAAACCGAAATCACAGAAGGTGAGGTAAAGGTAAAGCAGAGTAAATGCAGTACATGTGATGCGAGTGTGGGGGATACAAAACAGTATAGAGAACATTTCAAGAGTGATTGGCATAAACATAATTTGAAGAGGAAAACAAGACAGTTGCCTCCACTTTCGGCTGAAGAATGTGCTGCTGATGAGGAAATTAATGACTCATTGGGTGATCTGAAAGAATATTCGTTTTGAGGTTTGGGGTTTGTTTGTGTACTGTATATCATGACAGTTGGAAGGAAGAGTATGTTTTTTTTTTTTTTTTTTTTTCTTTTTGTGATTAGCTAAGACTTTATACTAAAACTTTATAGTAATATGAATTTTGGGAACTATTGGTCCAAAGATTAGTGACTGGAGTGTTTCAGTCACTGAAGGGCGTTGTTCGAAAATGAAAAGTTTTTGGAATCCAAGGTATTTTTGTGACTGAAATTTTTTGTAGGGACTTGGTGTAGATTGTGATAACGTTTTTAGGGATTGAGATATAGGGAAATCATCCAACTTTTACTCATTTCCATACACCGTTCATTTAAGTAGTAACCTCAACTTTTTCCAGTTATACGTAGTACCTCAACTTTATTTACTTTGCAACTCTAGTTATTACCTTTTTTAGTTTTCCAAATTCAGTCATACAAAATAACTATCGCTCATAATAGCTTTGCTTCTTTCACCTAGAATTTAGGGTGTTCTTTTGGATGGGTCGATTCGATTCGACTTGATCAAGTGAATGCAAATTGATTTCAGTTTTCAAAACATGAATCCTAAGAGTTCAATCAAAATTCAAATTCGATTCAGTCCAACCAAACTACAATTTGAATGGATTTGTTTTTACAATCTGATATTTAAAAGACAATACATTTTAATAAATATATAACTTGAGTATTAGCCTACTCTATAAAAAGAAACTAAAGAAAATTGTTTAATTAGTTGTGAACTAAAATTTATAAACAACTACAAAAAGAATATATTTTAGTTTAATATTTTATTAATTAATAATTTTTTTTTGGATAAGAAACACATATTAAGTTATTATATTAGATGAAACTTTTTAATCTATTAAAAAGTAATTTAGTAAATTCATAATATTAAGGATATATTACAAGTTAATAATACATATAAATAAAGTAATGAATTGTTATTCTGTTTTTTTAAACTATTCGGTTTTTATTTTATGAACCAAAACCAATCTGAAATTCAAAATAATAACTCAATTTTGTTGAAAACAAATCTAAAAATCTGAATATTTGAACAAAATAGTTAAATTCAAATTGTTTAGTTGGAAAATTCGGTTTATCCAAACAACAATAGATTGAACATAACAATCTATCTCGGTCACGAAAACCATAAATAGAAATCATATTGGTTTTTATAGCATATTTCATGTGAATTTCAATCTTCATTAAATATGTCATTAAAATATTGATTTGATCTTTCAATAAACAAAAAAACGTTATTTTCATATAAACAATTAAATAAACAAGTTCCATGCAACCAAATCAGAAGAACTCTTTTACTTCAAATTCCTATGATTTATAATTATGTAAATATCGAAAAAATGGTTAGATGTCGATGTGGAGCCACAATCTCAGCAAAGCATCTGGAACCTCATGTGTCCGATTTATATCTTTGAGAAGAATATTGAAGGTCTTAAGATATCGTCCACATAAAATTGAGAGCCTCAACCACCTTACGATCCTCTATAGCAATATCCACTCTTAAATATCTTCTATATACACGAAACTCTTCTACTTTTCATAAAAAAACATATATTACCTCATCCACTAAATTATATCAAGACTTCCAATTTTTATAGAAAATAAATTCCCATTTGAACCATTGTTAGAAGCCTCAGAGCTGTATCCGAAGTACCACGCAGACACACAGCAGGAGAAGTGGAATGGCGATTATGGAGAAGTGTTTCCAAATGGGTACTCCCAGAGCCTGCGTTCTACAACACTCTCATCGTCGCTTTACTTCCATGGATAAACCCTCTTTCACCAACATCTTGAAGCCTCCGATGAAAGCTTCGGCTATAACATCTTCGTCTTCTGCTCATTCTTTCAACCTCAGATCCCGCATCATCTGCAAAGCTGCTGTAAATCAAGGTCTAGATCTCTCTTTGGAAATTTCTATTTTGTTTGTGGGTATAAAATATCGGGAAAATAGATATCATATATGTATGGTTTGGTATATTCCTTTTTGTATTAACAAGCATTCACTGAAAACACCATTTTTGATTTTGGATTTTGTAGTTCAAGTGGTGACAGACGGCACTTGGAATGAAATGGTGGAAGCAGCAGAGATGCCGGTGTTGGTGGAGTTTTGGGCACCGTGGTGTGGGCCATGCCGGATGATTGCTCCGGTGGTGGATGAACTTGCAAAGGAATACGCAGGCAAAGCTTTGTGCTATAAGATAAACACCGACGACTGCCCAAACATAGCATCAAAATATGGAATCAGAAGCATCCCAACTGTGCTCTTCTTCAAGAATGGAGAGAAGAAAGAGAGTGTCATTGGTGCTGTCCCTAAATCCACTCTTTGTGCCACTTTAGACAAGTATGTTGAGTAATAACGCTTGCCTTCAAGGCTTCATAAGGGGCTTAAATTTTATGCAATTTTTGTTACATTTCACAAAAATATTGTGTACAAGAAATTGTAAAAATATTTTTCATGTTAATACTATATCCTTCATTTTAAATTGTCGGGGACTTTCTAAAGAAAAGATTAGTGATAATCAATAACTTGAATATAGAATTACTTTGCTTAAGTAATATTTCTGGTAACTACTCAGGGATACCAAAGGGCCTCTACCCGAGTGGTAGGGTATCAGGTGTTGTTCTCCTTTTTGAGGTCGAAGGATCAAGTCTCTCGTCTCATCTGAGACA
Source organism: Lactuca sativa (assembly GCF_002870075.4). Classification (NCBI taxonomy): domain Eukaryota; kingdom Viridiplantae; phylum Streptophyta; class Magnoliopsida; order Asterales; family Asteraceae; genus Lactuca; species Lactuca sativa. The sequence continues at coordinate 12,225,389 of NC_056623.2, forward strand.
TAGGTAGATTTTAGGATTAGTTTAGGATTAAATTAGATTTGTTGTTCCAAAAAAAAAAAAACTATTCGGGGATAATCTAATTTAACACAATTTCAAGTTTAGGTTCTTCGTAAATAAGTCACGGATCCGATTATCATGCAATTCAACAAGATTTTAAATATGAAGAACCTCAATACTTACTTTGAAATCCAATCTTTACCAGTATTTTTGTAGATGGTGATGTTGTCTTCTATTCTTGTTATATGATTCTTAATCGTGATGGAAAGATTACAATACAAGTATCAGTGTTCAAAGGGAGAATAGAGAATTTATATCGATGATTTTAGTGTTAGCAGGAATTTAGTGTAATTGAATTAACACGAGTGTCAGGTGAGTATCTGAACTATTTTCTAATACAAGTTAGGACGTGCAAAGATAAAGTGCACACTTATATATAAAGCAAATTTTATTCCAAACATGAAGAAATATGAGGGTTAATAGGCAACGCCCCTATGGGTCCAAGGGCAGAACCCCTAGCAATGATCTCTTGAATATAGTAAAAAAACATGCTAATTAAAATTGAAGTTCATATAGAACCGGTAATTAAGTGGAAAATATGTTGATATTCAAGCGAAGTTATAAAACAAACAAGTTTGAGTAAGTTCGAAGACAGATCAAGTTGCTTGCCAACTAAGTAGTTAACAGGCAGCTTGGAGCAAAATTTTCTGTCTAGGTAGTTTTGGTAGACAACTTAGTTATTTGACAATTTTCTAGAAATCGGTTTCCAATAATTTATTCCACAATTCTTATTAATCTTATCCATGTTTTGAATACTTGAGTATATGTACTTATATTTCGCCATTTTTTGGACTCTCCTACAAAATCTAACAATCATTACTCTCTTTAGAAATGTAACAAATGTTGTATGCGTAAAACACAAAGTGTCTCCACAAATTATCCGTAACTGTATTTTCAAAAACACAAACTGTGACATCCCCGTTTTCATGGCCAGAAAAGACTAATTTGTTTATGCTTTATTTTTAAAATTAGAGTATACTTGTATAGAAATGCGTTGCGGAATTTTGTTCCCAAAAAACAGGATAAGTATGTTATCAAAACATTTTTTCGAAGAAATGTATTTTATTCATTTTAAAACTTTGGGATGTCAACGTCAATACATAAACATAAACATAAACAGAACTTACATTCATTTATACTAGTGATCTGCATCTCTTTAATCTCTCAGTGTAGTATAGCTTTATATCGACACCTGTGATACAAATAAACAGAGTGGGTCAGGTTGAGAAACCTGGTGAGTACATGATCCTCACAACAGGACGATCCATACCCTAAAATTCACCTCTTCACCTAATCCACACTCCTGGATCTAAAAGTTACCTCTTTACCCTAATCCATATTCCCGAATCGGATATGTCCGATTTATACTCCCGGATCGCAAATTTACCTTCTTACCTAATCCATACTCCTGGATCGGGTATATATCATCCTTACTCCCGGATCTAAAATTTACCACTTTACCTAATCCATACTCCTGGATCAGTTTGTCTGATCCATGCTCCCGGATCTAAAACAAGTAACTATGTCCTAACCATACTCTCGAACTAAGGATAACTGACTAAGTCTAATCCATACTCTCAGATAAACGACAAGTTTTTTTTTAAGTTATTCCCTCCGTGTATATCTTATTGGTACTCACAAGGAAATACTACCCAATATCCCTCTTAATTTATTTAGGTCTAATATGTATCCTAAATCATCATATGTTTATCAAATATGCTCTTAACACGTATTTCAGGCAGTATCAAAACCAACTATTTCATCTACCCATGTTCTACCCAACATATTTGTAGATATAAAATACATATACAGTTCAGATCTGAAAAGTTTAGATCTGAAAATAAATTACATATACGGTTTAGATCTGAAGGAAAAGGTCTAGATCTGATGTAACAACGTAAATTTTCAAAATAATTTTTTTCATTTTCAAAACATTCATTTACTCACAAAATAACATCAAACATATTGTATCAAATGTATTTATCACAAAAACATCTCCCCAGAATCCAAAACATAAACTCCCCAAGTGTGTACGAATCATGTCGGCGCCTTCCCGCGCTCATCACTTGTACCTGAAACACATCACACAACAACTGTAAGCATAAATGCTTAGTGAGTTCCCCAAAATACCACATACAACACATACGCCACTCGAGGCTATAATACGACCCTCCGGTCGATGTGTCTCAGCGGGACCCCCCAGTCCTGTAGATCGTTGGACCCTCTAGTCCGGTCATAGCTCGTTGGGCCCTTCGGCCCGGTCTGTATCGTCGGACCCTTCGGTCCGGTCTATAACATCATACAACATACACATAACACATAGAACATAATCTCATACATAGCACATAAGACCCTCTGGTCTACACAAATATACCACTCTAGGTAACGTATGGTGAGAAAACTCACTTCGCGGTCTTGATAAGTATCTGTCTTGGAAGAAATGTGATTTAGCCTCTGCCTAATCACACAAAGTAAATACTCTCATAAATACAACTGTACTCAACCCTAAGAGTCAACAAGGTCAACGGTCAAACTTTGACCCGACTCGTCGAGTGCACTAGGGCAACTCGGCGAGTCCACACGTGTCCACTGACTCTCTTAATCCCTCTCTTGGCACGTCGAGTTCTTCCCCTGACTCGACGAGTTCCACCTGGCATGAATCGAGGGGCCACCCCGACTCAACTCGCTGAGTCTCAAGAACAACTCAGCAAGTTCCACTTGAACTCAGTTCCCCCCTGACTCTCCCTGACTCACTGAGTTATACCCCAACTCAGCAAGTCCACTCACTGAGTGATTAACGGGCAATATTCATACTACTCGTCGAGTCTGTTCTTCGGACTCGGCGAGTTCATGCCATGCACAAACTCTATACAGCTCCCGAGGTCAGATCTGTTCCATACAATCATAGATCTGGCCTCCCCAAGCATGATAATCACGTAAAGTTTGGACCTTGACACACATATAACATAGAAATGGTCCAAAATGGTGATTTAGCCCCAAAAATGACATTCTAAGCTCATGACTTCCAAAATGGCTCATAAAGCTCCAAGGGTTAAGGTCTCTGGACCTCTTTGAGTCCAGATCCAAAGCACAAACTCGCAAAGGGGACTAAATACTCTACATACTCTTCTTCTAAAGGGTTTAAAAACCCTAAATCTATGAATCAACACCCAACACTAGAGAAGGTCCGAAGGAATACCTTAATATGAAACCTTTGATCTCTGAAGACACTAGATTTGCACTTCCTTCAGCCTACTTTTGCCTTGGACACCTTCTCCTTCAAATTTCACCAACAAATGATCAACAATGGACTTTCTTCTCCTCACAAGCGATCTAGGACTCTCTCTAGGGTGTGGTAGCCGCAATGGACAGACATAATGGCCTTTAAATAGGTCCCAAACCCTGGAAATTAGGGTTTCATATTTCATGCTCCGGCTCCCAAGTCAACTCTGACCCTTTCCGATGCTGCCACTGGACCTGCACCAGTGGCACCTCTTTATTCCTCAGAACCTTTATCTTCCGATCCCTAATCGCCACTGGTCTCTCAACATAATTCAGGCTCGCATCCATCTGAATATCTTCTAATGGCACAACTGCCGACTTGTCGACTATACACTTTCGCAGCTGCGACACGTGGAAAGTGTCATGAATCTGACCCAACTCTGCTGGCAACTCCAAACGATAGGCTACCCTGCCTACCCTTGCGATCACCCTAAAAGGAACAATATATCGGGGCCCCAACTTGCCCCTCTTCCTGAATCAGATCACTCCTTTCCAAGGAGAGACCTTCAGGAGCACGAAGTCGCCGACCTGAAACTCAAGCTCGGACCGGCATCTGTCCGCATAGCTCTTCTGATGACTCTGAGCGGTCAACAACCTCTGTCTGACCTGTTGGATCTGCTCTGTCGTCTGAAGCACAATCTCGGTACTACCCATCACACGCTGCCCTACCTCTCCCCAACAAATAGGGGTCTGACACCTCCTCCCATACAACAGCTCAAAGGGCGGCATGCCAATGCTCGAATGATGGTTGTTGTTATAAGAAAACTCCGCCAAGGGAAAATACGTGTCCCAACTCCCTCCGAAATCCAATACACATTCCCGAAGCATATCCTCGAGCGTCTGAATCGTCCGCTCACTCTGCTCGTCCGTCTGTGGGTGGTATGCAGTACTGAAATGCAGCCTCGTACCCAACTCCTCGTGAAACTTCTTCCAGAATCTGGAAGTGAAACGTACATCTCGATCTGAGACAATCGATATCGGCACTCCATGCCGCGATACCACCTCTCTCACGTACATCTCCGCCAACTTCTCCGCGGAAGAGCTCTCAATGATGGCCAGGAAGTGAGCACTCTTCGTCAACCTATCCACAATCTCCCAAATTGCATCGACGCCCCTCGCAGTCCTCGGCAATTTGGTGATGAAGTCCATGGTAATCTGTTCCCATTTTCACTCGGGAATCTCTAATGGCTGCAGCTTACCATGTGGACGCTGATGCTCGGCCTTAACCCTGCGACAAGTCAAGCATCTCTCTACAAACCATGTGACATCCCTCTTCATACAGGTCCACCAATAATCCTTTTTCAGGTGCAAATACATCTTAGTGGCCCCGAGATGGATCGAGAATCTCGATCGATGGGCCTCCTCCATCAAAATGGTACGCGTTCCGCTCACGGACGGTACCCAAATCCGACCCTGAAATGTCATAAGCCCCCGGCTATCGGTAACGAACTCCGATACCAGCCCAACAACTCGCTCTCTCTTCTGGCTCTCGGTCTGCACAGCCTCAGCCTGGGCCCCACGAATAGCATCCAATACCGGGTTCATCACCGTTAATCTCAAACAAACATCTCGCATTGGGGCGCTCTCCGCACTACGGCTTAGTGCATCGGCTACAACATTAGCCTTGCCCGGGTGGTACAGGATCTCACAATCATAATCCTTGACCACGTCCAACCACCTCCTCTGGCGCATATTCAGGTTGGGCTGATCCATCAGATACTTCAAGCTCTTATGGTCCGTGTATATCGTACACCGAACCCCGTACAGATAATGTCGCCAGATCTTGAGAGCGAACACTACCGCTCCCAGCTCCAAATCATGAGTGGGATATCTTGACTCATGAGGCTTAAGCTGCCTCGATGCATATTCTATCACATGCCCCCTCTGCATAAGCACCGCTCCCAATCCGGATATCGATGCATCACAATATACCACAAAATCCTCCATCCCTTCCGGAAGGGCTAACACTGGGGCTTCGCATAACTTCTTGCGAAGTGTCTCAAACGAGGTATGCTGCTCTGGACCCCAAGAAAATGCAACACCCTTCCGGTTCAACTTGGTGAGTGGCACGACAATCTTGGAGAAATCCTTAATAAATCTCCGATAATAGCCGGCCAAACCCAGAAAACTCCTGATCTCGATGGGTGACATCGGCACCTCCCACCTCATAACCGCCTCAATCTTGGCCAGATCGACCAATATCCCCTTCTAGTTAACGAGATGCCCCAAAAACTGAACCTCTCGCAGCCAGAACTCACATTTGGAGAACTTGGCATACAACCTCTCCGATCTCAGAACTCCGAGGATCTCCCTCAAATGCTCCTCATGCTACTCTCTGGATTTCAAATACACCAATATGTCGTCGATGAACACGATCACCAAGCGATCCAACATCGGTCTGCACACCCTATTCATGAGATCCATGAACATCGTCGGTGCATTGATGAGTCCGAAAGGCATCACCATGAACTCGTAATGCCCATAACGAGTCTGGAATGTTGTCTTCGGAACGTCCTCCTCCCGCACCCTCACCTGATGATATCCAGACCTCAAATCGATCTTGGAGAACCAAGATGCTCCCTGCAACTGATCGAACAGATCATCGATCCTCGGCAATGGGTAACGGTTCTTGACTGTTAGCTTATTCAACTCACGATAATCAATGCACATCCGGTGCGAACCGTCCTTTTTCTTGACAAAAATAATGGGTGCCCCCCATGGTGAACTGCTCGGCCTGATAAACCCCTTCCCCAGCAGCTCCTGAATCTGTGAGGATAACTCCTGCATCTCCAAAGGCGCAAGGCGATAAGGCGCCCTGGCGATAGGCGCAGCTCCCGGAACCAAATCAATACCGAACTCTACCTGCCTCTCTGGAGGCACACCCGGCAACTCCTCTGGAAACACATCCAGAAACTCACACGCTATCGGGACCTCATTCACTGACTCCGGTCCCCTCTGAACCAACCCTCGCATCCATCACATATGCCACAAATCCTCTACAGCCCTGCTGTAGACTCTGCCTCACTCTGGCGGCCGAATAAAATGTTGACCCCGTACGTGTACCCTCACCGTACACCGTAAGAACTCCCCCACTAGGGTCTCGAATCGTCACCAATTGGTGCTCGCAGTCTATTACAGCTCCATATCGGCTCAATCAATTCATACACGTCCCCCATCACGATCGGGACTAAATCTATCGGATACTCCACACCGAAGATCTCAAGGACACATCCTCGAATCACATCCGAAGCATACAGTGCTCGCTCATCAGCTATGGAAACTCATAGAGGTCGGTCCAACGCCTCTCGACGGGTACTAATATGTTGACTAAATGCTATGGAAACAATCGACCGACTCGCACCCGAGTCAAATAATACCAAAGCAGGCACAGAACTCACAAGAAAAGTACCTACGCATATCATCATATAAGCATAAAACTCAACTCAAATAAAAGATGAAAAGATACATACTAGCCACAACATCAGGCGTCGCGCGGACCTCCTCCGCGGTCAACTGAAATGCTCTCCCACGAGCCTTCAGGGACTCGGCCTTCACTGGCTGAACCTCGGTAGTCCTAGCAGCAGGCGCAGATCCCTGCGCTGATCCCTGAAGAAGCTGCGGGCACTCGGTATTCTGATGGCCGGTCTGGTTGCAATGAAAGCAAACCGAAAATCCCTTGGGGCAATCCCTCGCGATATGCCCCTCCTTCCCACACTTGTTGCATACGCCTGCCCTGCACGACCCCTGGTGGCTCTTACCGCACTTCCCACAAGTTCGGCCCTTCGCGCCTACAGATCTCGAATCAGCGGGTCTAGCCCGCTTGGCTGTCGGCTGAGACTGAGCCGGTCGCTGATCCACCCTCTGTGACTCGGCCTCCTCCCTGGCCTGAGTCTCCAACTCAATCTCCCTCTTCCGGGCATTTGCCTAAAGCTCAGCAAATGTCCGGTATGTTGAGTTCGCCATGAACTCCTGAATATCTCTCCTCAGAACGCCCAGATAACGGCTCATGCGAGCCTGCTCAGAAGACACCTGCTCAGGGCAAAACATCGCCCTCTCATGAAACTTCCTGGTGATCACTGTCACAGAATCAGTACCCTGCTTGAGGGTCAAGAGATCATGGATCAACCGTTCCCTCTCCACCGGGGGAACATACTCATCTCTGAACATAGTGGTGAACCTCTCCCAGGTCACCTCGGAAATCTCGGCCAAAGTGAAGTTCGCAGTCACGAACTTCGACCAATCCTTCGCTCCCAGGCGGAGCTGGTTTAAGGCGAACCGAACCCTCAAGTGCTCTGGACAAGAACGCGTATAGAAATATCCCTCGATGTCGGAGATCCACCTCATAGCGGCAATCGGGTCCTATGTCCCGTCGAACTCTGGTGGCTTCGTGTTGCTGAACTCCCGGAACAACAACGAGTCACCCCCTGAGGTCTGGCAGCAGCAACAGCAGCAGTAGCTGCAGCAGCAGTAGCTGCAGCTGCAGCAGCCTCAGCCAGCGCCGCATACCACTCATCAAAAGTCTCAATCAACGTGGTCTTGATGTCCCCAAACATCTCAGGAATTTCAGCCCGGATGGCAGCGGCCACCTCCTCATGAATCAACCGACGAATCTCCTCGTCGCTGACACCACTGCTCTCAAGTGTGTGTCGTGTCCCAACCATGATGTCTCTGAAATACAACAAAATTTATCAGAGACTCGATCGAGCATACACATACTCAATGACGCAACCCTACTTGTCCTCCATTGTCCAAAAGATTCTTACTTGGAATGCTCACTGATCCGGTGTCTTCAGTAGTATGGGCCCAATACTACTGACCACACCGCATCAACATTCACTCCAAGTCCTCCTCCTTGGATCTTGGATTACAATTACTCTATTCTCATGAGCTCCTAACTGCTATCTACTCGCTCTCAAAGCATCTCAGCAGCAGAAATCTCCTAGGCTAAGGCATCAAAAATCAGGCCACTCTAGTCCTAATATGTATACCTAGCCTACTCTAGCATGCATAATGTAACATAACAAATCTCATAACACATAATGTAAGGGTACTTTTGGGGATTCACAGTTCGGGTGCTGGCTGATCGTACACACGGCTCTGCTCTGTTTGTCTCAAAACTCTTTTTACTCTTTTCAAAAAATTTAATTCATTATAAAAATTTCCTCAAATCCTCAGTTTGAGTTCAGATACGCCTGAAGATGCATCCGAATCCCTCAAACCAAGGCTCTGATACCAACTTGTAACAACATAAAATTTCAAAATAATTTTTTTCATTTTCAAAACATTGATTTACTCACTAAATAACATCAAACATATTGTATCAAATGTATTTATCACAAAAACATCTCCCCATAATCCAAAACATAAACTCCCCAAATGTGTACGAATCATGTCGGCGCCTTCCCGCGCTCATCACTGTTACCTGAAATATATCACACAGCAACTATAAGCATAAATGCTTAGTGAGTTCCCCAAAATACCACATACAACACATACGCCACTCGAGCCTATAATACGACCCTCTGGTCGATGTGTCTTAGCGGGACCCCTCAGTACCGTAGATCGTTGGACCCTTTGGTCTGGTCATAGCTCGTTGGGCCCTTCGGCCCGGTCTGTATCGTCGGACCCTTCGGTCCAGTCTATAACATCATACAACATACACATAACACATAGAACATAATCTCATACATAGCACATAAGACCCTCTGGTCTACACAAATATACCACTCTAGGTAACGTATAGTGAGAAGACTCACCCCGCGGTCTCGATAAGTATCTGTCTCGGAAGAAATGTGATCTAGCCTCCGCCTAATCACACAAAGTAAATACTCTCATAAATACAACTGTACTCAGCCCTAAGAGTCAACAAGGTCAACGGTCAAACTTTGACCCGACTCATCGAATGCACTAGGGCAACTCGGCGAGTCCACACGTGTCCACTGACTCTCTTAATCCCTCTCTTGGCACGTCAGGTTCTTCCCCTGACTCGACGAGTTCCACCTGGCATGAATCGAGGGGCCACCCCGACTCAACTCGCCGAGTCTCAAGAACAACTCAGCGAGTTCCACTTGAACTCAGTTCCCCCTGACTCTCCCTGACTCACTGAGTTATACCCCAACTCAGCAAGTCCACTCACTGAGTGATTAACGGGCAATCTTCATACTACTCGTCGAGTCTGTTCTTCGGACTCGGCGAGTTCATGCCATACACAAACTCTATACAACTCCTGAGGTCAGATCTGTTCCATACAATCATAGATCTGGCCTCCCGAAACATGATAATCACGTAAAGTTCGGACCTTGACACACATATAACATAGAAGTGGTCCAAAATGGTGATTTAGCCCCAAAAATGACATTCTAAGCTCATGACTTCCAAAATGGCTCATAAAGCTCCAAGGGTTAAGGTCTCTGGACCTCTTTGAGTCCAGATCCAAAGCACAAACTCGCAAAGGGGACTAAATACTCTACATACTCTTCTTCTAAAGGGTTTAAAAACCCTAACTCTATGAATCAACACCCAACACTGGAGAAGGTCCGAAGGAATACCTTAATATGAAGCCTTTGATCTCTGGAGACACTAGATTTGCACTTCCTTCAGCCTTCTTTTGCCTTGGACACCTTCTCCTTCAAATTTCACCAAAAAATGATCAACAAAGGACCCTCTTCTCCTCACAAGTGATCTAGGACTCTCTCTGGGGTGTGGTAGCCGCAATGGACGGCCATATTGGCCTTTAAATAGGTCCCCAACCCTGGAAATTAGGGTTTTATTAAACAGCGTGGACTCGCCGAGTCCACCCTTGGACTCGCCCAGTCCAGACGCGAACCCAGGTGCACAACCGCGATCCTACTCGGCGAGTTTAGACGCCAACTCGCCGAGTCTCCTCACAACACCCAAAAATAAAAAGAATAAAATAATACCTGGGAATCCGGATGTTATATCTGAAAAACAAAATACATCTACAGCCTAGATCTGAAGAAAAAGGTTCAGATCTGAAAACAAAATACATCTATGGTTTAGATTTGAAAAACAAAATACACCTACAGCCTAGATCTCAAGAAAAAGTTTAGATCTGAAAACAAAATACATCTATGGTTTAGATCTGAAAATCAAAGAAATTTAAATCTTTCATCTAACACAGATCTCAAGTAAACATATAATATGCACACATAAACTCTTTAACAAGTAAACATATTAATTCTTTAACAGATAAGGTTATGATTCATCCGAGACTTCGTTTCTCAAAATAATCTTCTTTGACAAAACCAGGAGGTTTTCTTGTAAACCGTGCTCTGCACGGGCATAATTTCGAACCGAAAAACTCTTTTTCTCGGAGACTCCGGGCTCTCCGAGGCTTCCTTCGGGGGCTAGGGGGTTTTCCTAGGCTTTTGGGGGGTTTAGGGGGCTAGAGAGAGAAAGTGGTGAGAGAAAGATATGAGGAAATGAGCAAAAATCTTGGCAGCCCTCGCATGCCTTTTATAGGCGGAGCCTCGCAGCTACGTTGGGTGTACCGAAGCTCTACACGGGGGATACTGCTCGGTTCGTACAACACGTGTTGGTCTTTGGATGGATCATCATGGCAGGCTCCGGACCGCATAAGAAGTCAAACCGTTGAGCGTACCTTCGGTTTACGCGGGGCGTACTTGGTACGTGAGACGTCTGAAGTCTACGCGGGGCGTAGCCTCGCATCCAGCTTCACAATTTGCAACTCCAACTTCTAAAATTCATAACTATCGCATACGAGCTCCGTTTTCGACGTTCTTTATATCCACGCGTAGGTGAGACCGTAATCTACAAATTTCGTTTAGATCGCTAGGGCTAAAAAGTCCTATATCGTAAATTCACTATTTACGTCACGCAGTGTCGTGTCGGTTCTGTCTCGAAACTTCGACAGACCATAAATTCTTCGTTACAACTTGGATTTTGACGTTCTTTATATGTACGGAACTATTGTGACATATAATACAACTTAGTTAAGATTATTTTTTCTAAATATCCTTCTATCAAAATTTTGTTTTCGCCGCTTATTGTGTCTTAACTGACTAGCCCGGATCTGCGGGCGTTACACAGACATATGGAAGAAATATCAATATGAAAAATGAACTTAAATGATGCGGGAGATATCCAACTCTTTGTTACCAAACCCTTATATTTCTCGCACACATAAAACCAGGGGGAGCTAGTAAGGGGGCTTATGGGTGTTCTGCCTCCCTAACTCCATTGGGAGTACTGTATTTTCCTATTAAAACCACCATCACATATATGTTTTATTTCTTTCACTTGGTAATATTTGTAATAAATGTATTGGATATTAATGTTTTGTTATACATTTGCACCAATCATTTAATGTTTTTTCCATAAAACATGAAACATATGGTGATGCAAGTGAGAATGCAATATTTACAACTATTTTTCTTTTAATTATAATTTGTTCTTCTTATTTATTATATATTATTAAATTATCAAATTAAAAGGCTTGCGTTTACCATAAATACCAAAAACATAGTCAAATAGTTTATAACGAAATAATATTATATAAGTCTCTTTAAAACTACCTACAGAAAATAAATTACCATATAAAAATATATATTTCGAATTATATATATATATATATATATATATATATATATATAGGCTTAGGTTATTCTATTTAAACTAAGTATTGTGTTATTGTATGCATAATTGTGGGCCAGTCATTTTACTTAATTTGGATAGTGAATAATACATATTATTAAATTAAATATAATTAAAAAATACCAACTAATTTCATTCTAAGGGTATTTTAGTCAATTAACATAAATTAAAAAGGAAAAGTACATATTTTAAGGAAAATAGATTCTATTAATTTTAAAAATCTAATTGTATGGATGATAATTCTCCTAATTCGAAAATTCTGACGGAATATGTTTATCAATATATTGAAAAATAACAAATATGATTGAACCATACAAGAATTACACATTCTGACATAATATATATTTTGATTTAATGAACTTCTTGAAGGATAAGAAAATTTTGGATACTAGTTAAAAAAAATTTCATTACATTCTTAGAAAAGAAAAAAAATTACATACTATTCTATGCAAATGTTACTCTTATTAATTACACAAAAAACACAATATATGAATCATCCTACCAGAATATACTATTACGTATATTTTTTCATTATATTGTGTATTACTCTGGTAGAATAATACATTCTTTTTGGAAGATTGGTGGTCATTGTTCATCTTCATCCCTTACAATGTTCATCTTCAAGATTCTATTCTCACAGAATGTTGTAAGTTTCATATGTATCATGTTTTGCTTTGACATCTCTCGTTTCGTACCTACAAAAATAATGGTATTCAACACTTGATCATTATAAACCAACAATATAAGATAAAATTCAAGCATAAAGAAGCAAACCAAAATAAAGTCACGCAAAACCCATTAAAGAGAAATGGATTCGTGATTCCATTCCAACAGAAAACCATTGTACCTTACATTCGTTTCTATCAGGTTATCGTTAATCTATGCCTTGGAGCTTGTAAATGTAAGCAATTTTGCACAGGTTTCGGTCAATGTTATCATTTAATACTGTATTTTTGAATCATCTAACAGAAGATTGTATGATCATCCTACTGTTTTAGAGTGGAGTCATCATTTTGTTATAACCACATACATGGGAAACAGATAAATTATCAAGACAAAATAGATCACCAACTTATAAAATATATATACAAAATTAGGGATTTAAAAATCCTAATGTAATGAAGAAGAAGAAGGAAGGAAGGAAGACGATACCACATCTCGGATAGAACTTTAACCCTCCATTTATGCTTGTGCATGATGGGTTGGACCTGTTTGGCGATTTTCTTAAGGAATCTCCTCTAACCTTCCAAAGATTTGTCAATTTGTAAACCCAACAAGTCCATATAACTTCAAAACTAATTAAAATTTAGATTTTTAGAGGAAAATTTGATCTAGGGTTTCCTGTGAAACCAAAATCGACATACCTACTATCGTGGACAAAGGGACTCATGGTGATATCTACGTTGCCACATCAATCGACGGGAGAAAGGCCAGGTCTTCAACTGAAATTGTGATTTTTGCTGAGATAGGAGCAGCATCGGGGCGGTGAGCTTTTTTTGAAGTCCTTTGCCGCCTGGATCAGTAAAGGGGATGGATGAGAACATAAAGGGAGTCCAAGAGAGATATAAGAAACGAGAGGAAATCAGGTTACGTAAACATCTTCAAATCTTCCTCTGAATGTAAATTGCAATCGAATCAAATACCTTTTTGCTGCGACTGGGGGGCTACAAACGACACCAACAAGTCGGCGATTGGTGGAGTAAAAATCGGGAGGGATGATCTGCTGGTGATCTCGATTGAAGTAGGAGGCACAGGTGGAGTCGGTGACCTGCTGGTGGCATGTTCGATCATTTACGGGAGTCGCTAAAGCCATATAGGGGTGGAGGTGTGGAACCGAGATAGCAAGAGCAAAGGGTTTTCAAATAGATTAATTTGTTTAAGATCAGTAGGAGGATTTCGTCTGATATTAGGCGGATGAAGCGAGGAGGACGATTAAATTGGTTAGGGATGTGGATTCTAATAGGGTTAATAAGAAATGGATCCCTAAAATAAAGGGATTATTTATAGAATTGATTTACTAAATTACTAAATTACCCTCATAATTTATTTATTTATTTAATTTTGATTGGCCCATATTTATGCATACAATAACACAATACTTACTTTAAACACCTGAACCTAGCTCTCTCTCTCTCTCTCTGTCTCTCTCTCTCTCTCTCTCTCTCTCTCTCTATATATATATATATATATATATATATATATATATATATATATGTATGTATGTATAAGCCCCTCTATTCTATAATTTTGGCTCCATCCCATAGGTTATTAGGGTTTCGTGATTGGGGAGGTGAAGGCGAATGGCCTTCTCGCAACACATAATATCAGCATGGTGGGGCTTAACCAATCCATGCCAATTATCACATCAAAACTCCTAATATTTATTGGCATCAAATCTATTTGAAATGAGTGGTTGTTTATTGTTAATGTGCACCCTACATAAACATATTTGGTTGCTTTGGTTTTCCCATTAGCCATCTCCACCATGAAGGCTTCGTTGAGCTTATGGGGTTGTTGATCTAGTAAGTGTTTGAATTTTTTACTAACAAAGTTTCGCTCGGCTTCGTTATCGAATAAAATGCATGCGTAAGTTTTTTTAAGTGGGAACGTACCAGTAACAACTGTCGGGTCTTGAACTACTTCACCTTGACCCAACGTCAATACCCTTCCTGATCCTCCTACCCCTTGGTTCTTCACTTTGGGAAAATCGCGTTTGAAATGACCAGTTCCTCCACACCCATAACAAGTGTAACTGGCCCCAACATTATTGTTGTTGTTGTTATTGTTGCGATTGTTGTTGTTGTTATTTGGCCATTGGTTCTGTTGAGGCTGAGATCTACAGTAACATGCGGTATGACCCTTTCGGTTGCAACTCATGTAATGCATTTCCCTGCATTCTCCATGGTGGTGAAAACTGCATTTGTTACACTTGGGTAGGTTCCCTGAGTATTGTATGGTAGTAGTTGGTGTAGATGAGGCTAAAGCATGTGGTGCTGAGGTAACCTGGGTAGTAGCAGCGTGGACTGCTACTGTTTGTTGCTTCTTTGATGACTCTTGGGTTTTTCTCCCTTTTCGTTTGTTATTCTTTCCTTTCTTGTTATCACCTTCCTTTTTGACTTCTGTTTCTCCTGCTTTGGCACCCTTCTTGTTTCCATGGTCATATAGCTTCTTGTCTAGTCTCTTAGCATTGTCATATGTTTCCAGGTTCCTGTGATTACGTTACCTTGAATTGGAGAGGTCAGTCCCCATATGAATCTTTCAATATTCTTTCCTTCAGACGTGATCATCCCTGGACACAAGTGACAACTCACTAAACCTCGAGATGTAAGCATCGATGTTAGAGTTTTGGACTGTGAGATTCCACAGCTCTTGCTCCATATTCTGGATTTCTCCCTTTGGACAGTACTCGGCCATCAGCATCTCCTTAAGCTGCTCCCATGGCATAGCATTTGACACAGGGAGTGTCATGGCCTCCATGTGACCATTCCACTAAGAGAGAGCTTGATCGACGAATGTGCAAGCCGCAAACTTCACCTTGCACTCTTCAGGACATTCTCAAATCTCGAATATTGATTCCACTTTTTCTATCCATCTTTTCAAAGCTATCACGCCTCCCGTCCCGTTGAAGGTTCAAGGCTTGGCGTTCGTGAAGTCTTTGTAGGTACATGTTCTTGTGGGTTCTTGGTTCATCCCCTCGTTTGAACTTCCAGCCCCTTGCCCATTACGTCCACCATTGTTCCCATGGTAGCAAGTGTTGTTGTAACTGCAGCTGAAACTGTTGCTTGAAATGCAGCTGAGTCCATTTCTGGTGGAGGCGGTGGTGGTGGTGTTGTGTTGCGGTTTCTGCGTATCGGTCTTCGAGGCATCTTTATGTCATGGAACGGAAAGATGTTAAGTATCCAGTGTATTCTAGTTTCACAATCCTTTAATTATAGAACATTGTCGGTGATTCAGTTATGTGTAAGTAAGTGAGTGCATACAATTAATATGTAGTAAAAGTAATAGAACACATAACAGATAACAACATCATAAGAATATATATATATATATATATATATATATATATATATATATATATATATATATATATATATATAGCCATTTTCATTAATGATAATCTCTTGAGTACATGAAAATTTGCCTACATAAGGCATATAATACATGAAATGAAATAAAATCTGATAGAGTAACGACTCCATGAGCAGTGTAATCACTTAATCATGTAGTCGATAGTACATAGAGTAGTACATTAAAGAAAAATCATAACGGTAGTGGTAGTAGATGAACGGGTACTAATCGCGACGAGAAGGGTCTGGTGGTGAAATCACATGCCAAAATGTCGCGCCACGAGGTCAGCCATCTCGCTCATCTCCCTGGTGACCTCATCCCTCTCGTGCTTTGCTTTTACGGCTCGGGCTTCTGCTGCTAATAGTTGTTGCCGAAGGGTGGCAACTTCCTCCTTTAAGGAAAGAGTTTGATCAATGGGATCCCTTGGTGTTACGGAGTGGTCCTGCATCGCCTCTAAAGTGGGAGGCTCACTGGGAACTTGATTAGTGTCCTCATCTTCCTCCATAACCTCGTCAAGTTCTCCGAACTCATAGTCTATCTCCACGTATTCCTCTGGCCCAACACCGGGATCTGCCTCCTGACCCATCACAGGGTCTCCTTCAATTAGCCCATTGGCCACCAGGGTCTAATAGTAAAGGATTCCTTGTTGTACCTCTTCCATGACGAATGCGTGAGAAACTAGAGGGGTGAGAAGTGTGTAGAGAGGGTATGTAGATAGCATTCCAAAATACTTCTATAGTCTTTTAATTGCTTAAGTTTGAGTTCCTTAGAGCGTTTTGGATACGAGGTAAGTTTCTAGATTCATTTCCCAACATGATCACTCCCAAACACATGTTGGTCGTATTTTGAATAAATATAGTTGATCAGGCTATATTTATCCCCAATATGACTACATAACTGTCCGGGTTTAACCACGGTGTTCAATTTCCTCTAGAGACTTTTGGGGTTATAGTATTATTGCAGATGTAGGTATTATTTTATTCAAAGTGTTTTAGTCCCATTGTATTTATAGTTGAATATCTTGTATGATTAGATATACCAGTTCACTATAAACAATGCTCTGATAACAATCTGTCACACCCCGAACCAGACGACGGAAACATCTGGGTGCTTGGTGTGACTTCATTTTTGTAACATCATCACAGAGTATATAATTGAAACATAACATCATCATCATCACACATGTAATATAACAACATTCATTGTTTACATCGAGTATTGTGTTTTGAATATTACATGCCAAAATAGTTAAAGTGTGATGAAACAAAATATAACAAAATATCCATGATTTCGTTCTGCCTAACCTGCTCAACGGTTTCCTGAGAATACAAACTAATTTAAAAAGGTCAACATAAAAATGTTGGTGAGTTCATAAACATGTTTGAGAAAATAATTTGTATAACTTTGTAACCACCAGAAAATCTTATATTTTCTTAAAACAGTTTAGTATATTTGTGTCTGATCTTGTATTAATGCATGTGTGTTATTGTTAGTAAAGAAAGTATGGAGATAGTATCAAAGAGAATATAAAGAGAATATAAAGAGAATGTAAAGAGAATGACCCCAGACAATCCGATATTGTCTGTGAAAGAGAATGTTGGTATCTCAACCCCCGAGGTTGAGTACCAGCGCGAGTATGTTACCGAGTAATCCGAAGAGAAAAGAGAGCGGTTTCCCGTAAATTTTATAACGTTAATTCCTCTAAGTGAGTCGTTATAACCATACTAGATAATGACAATTTCACCTATCTTGGCGTTTATGGACGTCGACGGAATAAGGTAAGGTTTTTGTCACCATAGACTGGTCTAGTCTAACTGTAGCGAACAACTCAGGTGTGGGGTGTCATCCCCATATAGATCTATACACAAACCCCCACTCTCCCTCCAAGAGACTCTAGTTATAACTACAAGCTACGATCTTACACTCAATAGGTGTCAATCAACATGTCTCACTAGATCCTTAATCGAATTTACGCGAAAAGAAACATATAAGATACATTCCAGGCCCAATGAACATGTAAGTGGACAACTGAGGCCCACTAAGAATGTATATCATTTCTAGGCTCAAAAGGAATAAGAATATATATGTCGGGCTCAATATATATGTAAGAAGGACAACCAAGACCCATTTAACATATATATTATTACAGGCCCAATAAGCATGTAAGGAGCATCCAAGGTCCATCAATCATGTAAATGGGTCAACAAAGCCCAATAAACATGTAAAGAGTATACAGGATCTATCAAGCATATAAATGGGTCACTAAGGCTCAATAAACATATAAAGAGTATCCATGGTTCGTCGATCATGTAAATGGGTCAAAAAAAGCCCAATAAACATGTAAAGAGTATACATGACCTATCAAGCATATAAATGGGTCACTAAGGTCCAATAAACATGACAATGACGTAATTAGCCCGTTTGTTATTATATTGCTTGTTTTAGCTCAATTATTTACCAAAATGACATAAAAGGCCCACTTTTTGTAAAAATTACATTCTTGGTCCATTAAGCCGAAAATTATCAATTAAGGAACATTTTTGGTAAAAATGACACTTTAGGCCCATTGAGACCAAAAGTTTACTTTTAAGGGCTCATTTTGTATAAAATGACATTTTCAACCGACTTTTGATAGGAATAACATTTTTGGCCCACGTTTGTTTAGAATGACAATTTAATCCATAAAAAGTCAATAAATTCCTTTTTAGGCCCTTGAAAACCATGAGTTTCTAAATAAGACTTATTTTTGTGAAAAATGACAAATTTAGCCCATTAAAACCGTGAAGACCCATATAGAAGCCCACTTGTGAAAATTCACTTTTGGACCCTTTAAAACCATGAATATCATAAAGATCCATTTTGATTAAAAAATGACTCTTTTGGTCCTCTTAAAACCATGAGTTAACATAGGAACCTCACTTTTTGTTTATTTTGTCAAAAATGGCCCTTTACACGATTTTAGTTAGTTTTCAAACATTTTTAGCATGTTTAATCCTTTCTACCTCATAGTAAGTCACATAAGATGGTTTAGTTTACAAACATCACCAAGTATGGTAGATATTTCGAGTTTAGTAGAGATCTAGCATGTTTTCATAACATAATCACAAGATATAACATGAAAACACACACATACATGCATAAACACATAGATCTACACAAAACAACTTGTATTCTCCCCCAAAACATAATAAAAACCGAAAATATGGGGTATGAACTCACTTCGGGTTGTTGTTTTCGGTCTTGGATGAAGGTTGAGAAGGATATTGGCCCTAGAAGTCTTCTTGAGATGAGATCTTCGAATTCTAAGAAGTTTTAAGAGCATGAGAACGAAAACATGTGATCATGAGGATGGATCTATCATAAAATGAAATAAATCACTTGAGTTTACATGATCTTACCTAAGTATGAAGCTTGAAGATATTTTCCTTGAGACACACACAAAGTCACGATTTTTAAGGAGGTAAAAGTGAGAAACTTCTTGAGAGTTTTAGAGAGGTTTTCTTAGAGAGTTTTGAAGTGGAAATGAAGAGGGTGGTGGGTTGTTTAGGCCGAGAATAAGAAGAAACGGGGAGGGGAGTGGAGTGAAATGAGATGTGATGTTTGCACGGATAAATGAGATTACATGGTTACTTGTGAGATAATTTGCATGGAAATCCACAAGGTAATTATGAGGTGGCACCTCAAATTATCCCCTTGTTTTCTCTTTTTTTTAAAGTGGGCCGAGAATGAGAGGGGAAGATAAGAGAAAAGGAGTTTGGGCCTTTTTCTTGATTAGGTTCGAAATTGTGAGTTTCATAATGAAGGTTCTCGGCCCATTGGGCCCTTCTTGGGGTTCACGGCCCAAAGGCGGTAAAGGGATGGGGTTTACGACCCAACCACCATGAGAAGATGGGTTTACGGCCCATCATAGTTCAATAGGGTGGTTCACGGCCCATAAAGGCCCATACGAATAAGTGAGTTATTTTAGGCCCAACATGGCCCAATTGCTATGGTTTGACGAATGTGGATCCAACTAGAGCCCAAATGGGTTTCATTGGCCCAAAATCATCAAATGGAAGGTTTACTAGCCCAATTAGGCCCAATAAGAGGATCCTAGTCAATAGTGCATTTCAACTGGGATATTTAGGGTTTCATACCTATAGTTAAGTATATGAGATGCATTATGTTAGGTTTTGAACTTCACTCAGGAGTGTTGATTCAAATGGATGATTTTGATTGAGCATATAGTATGATATCCACTTAGATTACAAGTCTTACAATAGTTGATATTTACATGAAGACAGAATTTCCTAGCTAAAAATGCTAGTTGTGACATGAACTCTGATAAGTGTTTTATTTCGAAATGCTATTAAATGTTTGAATAAAAGTTACATGAGTATTTTGATTATAATAAAAATGAAACTTTTACCCTATGATTTTCGGGATGTTGCACTATAAGTGCCAGTAACTTCGATTATATGTATACCTCTAAATTTATATATTTAACTTGAAAATACCTCTTAATGAACACTCGAAGAAAGAGCATTTAGCTTCCAATGATCGCACTAAAAGAGGTAACATCCCACTGATGGCATTAAACTTAGCAATATAAGGGTCACAACCTTTAAAATGTTGTGGTTGTGCCCTCTCAGGACCTAATAAATTGTTTTGATCAAGGTTTTACATGGCATGAGGCATTGCGTGGCGGTAAGGCCAAGCCTCAAGCTTTACAAGTCATGGCGAGTTATAACGTTTTTCAAGGCGTGATGTAAGACGGCGATTTTATATTAATTTATAATTATATTGCAACATACATATAAATTTATATTTAATATAATTTTTAGAGGTGTTATATCAATAACTAATTAAAAAATTAACAAAAAACACAATAGTTGTATCCCAATTAGAAAAGACATAACAAAGAGCAAAAAAACGTGTCTCAAACGAAAAAACATGTGACATAACACGACATAACGCGCAATGGCACGCCATATAACGTCTTGTAAAGTGTCACGCCTAGTAGCAACGTTATGAGGCTTTTCGTAGCGGCGAAGTCACGCCTCATGTCTTGGCATGCCTTGGCGCGCACCATGTCGCACATTTTAGAACACTAGTTTTGATTGTGTGTTTATGCATGTTTTAGTATTTTTTTTATGATTTCAAGCCTAGAGATGAGTACTTTCATGGAGATTAAAAGGTGAGATCCAAGATCACTTGAGAAATGTCAAGTGGAATCAAAGACAAAGTTGCTAAAATTCTAGAGAAAAAAAAAACATTTGATGTGGCCATGTTAAACTGAGGCATAGTCATGTTGTATAGATGATTACAACATGACCATAAGTGTAGATAATATGAATTATTATAACCTCAATTTCACACTCAACAATGTCTTATTCATATGGATTATTTGGTGATTATATGAAGTTATCATAACCAAAAGTGTAGATAATATTGTGTAAGTATTTTCTATAGGGAAATTGACTTATTAAGATAATTAACTTTTCGGTTTGTTCATATCTGGATAACTATTTTTTGTATATATCTAGGTAACGAACTTTTTGAAAGTGTTCATATATGCCCATTATGACCGGTTGTAGCAGGTTATATCCGGTTATAATGGTCATATGTAAACACTTCCAAAAAGTTCATTACCTACATGTGTACAAAAAAAAAATAGTTACCCATATAAACAAATCGAAAAGTTAATTAACTTAATAAGTCAATTTCTCTTTTCTATAATTTCAAGTTGGGTTCATGAGTTCATCTCTTACACCCCGTTCCCGAGTTCAACTTAACGAGAGAAAGGAAAGGAAATGGGTGGAAATGAGAAAAAATAAAAGAAATTTGTGTTCCCGAGTTTCATTAAAGGAAAAAAGTGGAAGGAAATGAAAGGTTCACTTTCCCTCCTAACTTTCTTTCCGATTTGGGAGGAAATAACAAAATGATTCATTTTCATCCGTACTATTATTGGTAAATTTCAATGTGTGGGTTCATATTGATGTGGATCATCAAAGAAGGCAACAGTAATGTCACGAATCACAAATGGTTGATTCAACTTTTAGTGTATATGTTGTCGACTGGAATTCATAAAGTTTCTAGAATGTTAATGTCTTAATGAGTTTTGAATCGACAATACGTCATCAATTTTTAGTGTATATGTTTTCGACTGGAATTCATAAAGTTTGTATGGACAAAACCCAACAAAGTAATATCACGAATCACAAATGGTTGATTCAAGAAGGAACGAGATTTGCTAAAAGATGTTATGCGATGCGTAAATACGTATCTAACCATTAAAAAAAATATTGGGTTTTTTTGTTAAAGGAATAAAACGCCAAAATAACAAAAATGATAACAAATAATTAATGGCAAATCATTATATGAAAGGGGAACCACAAAAGCTCCAGAATACGATAACAGAACGGCGATGTCAGCGGAGAAGTGTTTCCAGATGGTTGCGCTTGCGCCTAGAGCCACCGTGTCCCTTCAACGACACAACCATCGTCGTTTCATTTCCATGGATAACCCCTATGGTTGTTTCACCCAAATATTGAAACCTCCGATGAAAGCTTCGATTATAACGTCTTCATCTTCTGCCCTCACTTTCAACCACAGAACCCGTTCACCCGTCGTCTGCAAATCTGCTGTAAATCAAGGTCCAATTTTCTATCTTTGGATTTGAAGTTAGTACCAACGAGAAACATGGGGGAATTAAGTGATTTGTGTGTGTTTATGGATTTGTAGTTGAAGTAGTAACAGGGTGCACGTGGACTGAATTGGTGGTAGCAGCTGATATGGCAGTGATGGTGGAGTTCTGGGCACCAGAGCGTGAGATGATATCGCCGGTGGTTGATGAAGTGGCAAGAGAATACGTCGGCAAGGCTTTGTGTTACAGGATCAACACCGACGACTACCCAAACGTAGCAACACAATATGGAATTAAAACCATCCCAACTCTCCTCTTCTTCAAAAATGGAGAGGAACAAGAAACTCTTATTGGTGTTGTCCCTAAATCCACCATTTCTGCCACTTTACACAGCTATACCTAATAGAATGATCACCTGTCATTTACCTATTGCCTTCAAACAATGCTTTCACGTTTCGTTTATCCCTTCATCCCTTCTGTACGTTAGGTGAAAATATATTGTAGGAGTTGTGTATAATTGTACATTGATACATATTTAATATTTTTATCCAACTTTTGTCGAAAAAAATATGATTTCTCTCCTTACACCGACACAAAGAACAGTTATTCCAAATTTTTATTAAAACTATTTTTGTTTAAGAAGTAAACAAACAATTTATTTATTTTTAAAACTTTTTTTTATTATATATAAGAATAATAACCAACATTTTAGTTTTTAATATATAGATGATAAAAGATGTGTTTGGCCCGAAACATTTGGGAGCTTGTAGCTTCTACGTTTTACAAAACATTTTGTTTTGAACAAAAAATCTCATTTGATATTATAAGCTTTTAACGTTTAGTTTAAACAAAATGTTCCAGATCTAAAAGTTATCGCTTAGCAAAACGCTAACAGCTATCTGATACTCACTATCCGCTACAATTAGTTTTGTCAAATACGCCCAAAATAAATTTTACAATTTAGATAATCGTTTAAAAAGTACCAAAAGGAATAATCAATGATTGTTTGACAAAAGACACCCTTTTTGATGAACCAAATTGGACACAACCATTTGGTTGGTGAGTGGTTGCAAGAAATGTTTTTCTTCATTTATTAATTAAAAAAACTCATTTGCCTTAGCCATTTGATTCGTTAGAGATTGCAAGGTTAAAAAAATGTTTTTTTTTTCTTTTTTCTATTAAATCTTCTTTGTCTAATATGTTACCTGGTGGTGTGATTTCATGAAGAGACTTAGTGGTTTAACTAGTTTTATTTACTTATTATTTAATTATTTACGTACCTATCCTATCATATTTACAATATTGTGGTATTCAACACCTTTCTGCGTTATGACCCAATGTCAATTAAAGTTCTTAATTGGATTACCAATAAAATAATAGCATTTGAGGTGGCAACATGTAGGCCACGGCCCCACATAATAAATAATATTACTTTTTGTTCGACAGCATATTAAACATATTCAATACACTTGAATGTGCCGTGATTTGTTGTAGCTTACTTTTTTCAGACCAACGAGTCCCAAACACTCTATGATAGATATGAGTGAATTATTTAGCCCCCTCCACCTCCTTTACCATTGTGTTGAGATCTAGTCATACACAAACCTAATAAACTATTCATGTAAGATGACACTGGTTTAGTGCTTGTCTCCGTAAACGACACCCCAAAGCAAACAAAAAACCATCTTTGTTTGTTACACAGGACACAGACAATAGTACAGTCTGATCGCTTTTTTGATGATTAGGATGAGTGGATTCATAACTTTGGTATAGACAGACAGAGATTGAAAACAAGCCTTTGGATGGAACAAAGAAAAATCCAATCTAAAATCTCAATTCAATTCATGTCAAATGCGGTATATAAATCAATCATGTTGGGTCCTGTGGTAACAAACATAATAAGAGAATCCTTGGCTACAA
Source organism: Lactuca sativa (assembly GCF_002870075.4). Lineage (NCBI taxonomy): Eukaryota > Viridiplantae > Streptophyta > Magnoliopsida > Asterales > Asteraceae > Lactuca > Lactuca sativa. The sequence continues at coordinate 12,249,975 of NC_056623.2, forward strand.
AGGGAGTAGTATGACTATGAATCAAGTAAAATGGAGTATGAAGCAAGAAAAGAAGAAAAATACTAAATTCTAGATTAAACTGCTCCAACATTCCATAGAATATATACACTCACTTCTAGTGGAGAAAGAGATATAGCACTCAGACATCATACTACTACAAAGAGTGTATCGGGCAGAACATCCCCCACCTGCTGATACTTCCCTTTTTCCTTGTCAACAACATTACTTTAGGGGCGCCATACCCCACTTCCAATCATTAAAAGGTATCCCAAGTCCCAACAAAATCAACCAACATTTTAAGAAAAAAAAAACCATTCCCATGCAAAGAAGAAAAAAAAAACAAAAATCATAAACCAGAAACAAAAAAAGCAAAATGAAAAATAGAACCGACTCCCATCATGCTATATCTTTCCTTTCATCTCTGGAATTAGTAGTACAATGCAGGACACCAACTTACTTTACTTTCTTTCCTTTCATTTCTTTTTGTCCAGTCCCTAAATATATATATAATATATATTGTATCCCACCCCCATGACCATCCTCCACCACCATCATCATCATCATCATCATGCATGCCACTATGCCAGTGTACCTTTTTTCATTTAAAAATCTCCCACTGCATTTTATAGAATAGTTTGAACAATGTTGCCTTTTTATGGAGATGGTTTCCAGTCAAAAGGTAAATTATTGAACCCATTCACAGCTCCAAGACCGTTAAGCAATTGGCTCCCCAGATCCTGTTGCTGCTGATGCTGTTGATGTTGATGTTGTTGATGTTGATGCTGATGCTGATGCTGATGCTGATGCTGCTGATGTTGATGGTTCATCATCTGGTCTCTAGCTGCCATTGACATTGCTACCCTTCCGTTCATACTCAAAGAATTATGACCTCCCATGGCAGCTCGCATTCCGTTCATCATACCCGCTTGATGACCACCCATCCCCCCAATTCCACCGCTCGTAATGATGCTGTTCACATTCCCATTCCCATTCCCATTCCCATTCCCGACAAGACCGGAATCATTACCACCACCCAGTTGTGATGACATCATCATTTCCTGTATTATTTTCTGGACCGAGCTTTGCGAGTCATTGGCATCGGCATCAGGGACCGACACCGCCATTGCGCTGTTAGAAAGGGATGCTGTTGGAGACTGGAAAGGGGAAGGAGAAGGGTTAGGGTTAGGGTTAGGTGGCGGTGGTACTGTACTGGAGGATCCAGGGGAGGGAATCTGGATTCCGCCGGCGGCGGCGTATGGATTTTGGTGGCGGGAGTTCATGGAGTTCTGATGGAGGAGGCCGGCAATGGTGCTGTTGGAAGGAGTTGGGGGTGCCGAGTTAGAGTTATTTACACTTGGCATGCCATTAGTGGATGTGATATGCATAGCAGATGTTTCGTTGTTTGATGTTGTTTGAAGCTGCTGCTGTTGATGCATTTGTTGCTTTTGTTGTTCTTCCGGTTGTTGGGATTGATTGTGAAACGAACTTGTTGAAGATGTCCTTCTAGGAAATTTCGCTAAGCTCTCTGTCAAGGAAAATAACAAATAAATAAATATATATATATATATATATATATATATATATATATATATATATATATATATATATATATATATGTGAAATTTATTAATATAATTCAAAGGGAGTACCTGGTAATTACTAATTTATGCAACTACAAGGTTAAAAACATAAATTTAAAAGGATAAGCAGTGGTATATGTTCATACATATTATCATAAGTGTTCAGATACACAAAATCCAGAAAAAATAAACGAGAAAAATTATCATTAATCCTATGTATGTTTTATTCATAAACAATGATTCTAATGTTTTCCACTTTGTTGCATAGAGATCATTTTGCTCCATCATATTGTATTATGTGATCAATTGCATAACATAAACCTCTACAAGTATGTATGAAAGAAAAATAGATTTCAAATTACTCATCTATATGTCCATTTAATTGCATAAAAGCCACTATATTTTGGACACTTTCGGTTGCACCGCTTGCAAAATCTATTTCTTCCAATAAAACCACCCAATTTGGACACTTTTTTCAAATCGATTATGTGACCTTCTATATCAGGTTTCCAGGCTAATTTGCTTACGTCACTTTTAAAAAGAATAGCAAAATACATAAAAGCCGCTACATTTTGGTTTTCATTAAAAGTGACATAAGCAAAAAAATATAAATAATAAATAAAATAAAAAAAATCTGGAACCCGCTATAAAAGGTGTAATTAGTGGTCACAAAAGCATCAAAATTGGATGGCTTTATTAGAATAAACTGATTCACAGTGATTAAACCAGATAAGTGCCCAACATATAATGACTTTTATGTAATTTGCCCTTTACTGTATAGCAGATTTCAACAGAAAATTTCAGAAGTTTGTTGCAGAAAATGACAATGGTATGTTCTTCATGCACTTAATGTTTTACTCTGCATGAACTGAATGTGAGGCCTAAATTTTTTAAATTATGAAAACATGAAACAATGAGAAAGCAAAAACATATTGCAATGTAGAATTTTTTTGTAAAATTGTATTTTTATTTAATGTTTCATAACAGAAAGAGTTACACCTAACAATATTAATTATGCAGCTGAAAGACATTATAATGAATTATGCAGCTGAAAGAAGTTTCATACATTTGTTAAAGAAGAATGCAGTTAGAATAAAGAAAGTAAACAAAGTCAAGTCCATGTAAAGCATCACATGAGAAAAAAAAAAAAAAAAAAAAAAGGTCATTTTTCTATAACTTGATTATCATAGTAAATCATTCATGTTTATATGCAAGTAATTTGGCTACATTTTTACATCTTAATAAGTTATACGGTATACAAGATTAACTCTTTTTGAATTACTTTCTACTATTTCATAAGGGAAGAGATGATATTGCTCAAAACAATAGTTTAAGGGTCTTAGGATGAAGAGAAGTTGATAAAAATATACTTTTGGTTGATATTATGTATGTTTTTTATTACTATAAACTATGATATTTGTTTTATAAAATCGTATTACTATTATGTCTGGCTAGACCAAATAGAAAAACTATGATTTTTTGTTGTTGTAACGTGTACTGCATTTATAAATGAAGCCAAGCAGAGTTAATCATCTTATGTTGACAAAAAGATATGATCAACTTTGATGAGTAACGAAGAGAAAGAAAAACATCGCGTGAGTGGTTTTGTGTTCACATATGTTTATTTTGTCATATAAATCTATATGTTAACAACCCGGTTTCGTAAACAAATAAAATATTTTTTAAAACGCTTCCTTTTCTGATATATTATTAATTTTATGTTTGGTTTAATGATATATTTTAATATTGATTTTAGTTTTTAGAGAATATTATTAAATATTTTGTTGTACAATAGTAAGAGTATTTTGTCCGTCGTATTCTTTGTTTTTCATAGCTTAAATGCATTATAGTTTGCGTAAGAAGGCCATGTAATCTACTAAACTCATTATATAAGTTTTAAGATAATTCAGGAATAAAAAAACTGATGTTAGTTATCTCTAGGTAAGATATTTATTAAATTCATTGTGTTTGGTATTTTAATTTGTTTACATCTATATTCCAAATAATGTGATTGTGTTTATTAAGTCGGTCGTAAATGTTTCACAAACTTTATTTGTTATTACATTATATTTCAACGTTTTTGCTATTTATTCGTTACATTTTCTATTACTATGCATAGCAAAACATACGATTAACCTTCAACAATGCTGTTTAAGCTTTAGCATCCCAAGATGAATTATGTAATACTGGATTTCATGTATAAAGATATAGACTGCAAACTAGATTGTTGATGATGAAAAAAGAGGATGAGAACATTAATAACTAAAAAAATGAGTCGTTTAACGAGAGCCAATGTGTATATGTACACACACACACTCACACACACACACACACACACATATATATATATATGTGTGTGTGTGTGTGTGTGTGTACATATATATACATATATACAAACACACAACAAGATAACGGAAAATTTTATTTATTTGATAAATTATGAACTACTATATGCACCAAATTATCAATATTTACTATTGGTTCTTAACTTATATAATATAGTATAAAAATATACAAAAATCTGTAAAAAGAAATTGCAATTGTAGGTATTTAATAGTGCCGAAGTTACAAAATTTAACATGCTAGAGTAAAGTTTGATGTATCTTATTGGATTGAAATAGATAACAAAGTAGATTTTGATTATGTTAGTATAGCATAACTGTGTAATGTTTTTGGAAATTTCTTTACAATAAATTACTTTAAAAGTAAATAAACCCAAAAACCACATGGGTAAAAAGCTAGCCATCAATTGTGCAATACGAGTGTCCTGAGAAAATATAGGTTTTATCCAAATAATTGAGTTGCTCTAGAGATTTGTATGATACAAAATTACTTAGTGTCTTTATTGATGTTTTGTGTTTAAATGGATCTAATCTAGATGGTTTTAATCGATCCAGTCGTAAATAACTCGATTTATTGGATCAGTTAATATATTTTTAACAATATCTAGACAGTTACTAAATACGATACAAGTGTGCAAATTAAAACATTATTGACCTTTGAGTAAAACAAATTTAACAAGCTTACCCATAGGCCCAGTCCTAGTTTCTCGGCTGTAATCAATCAAATCCTTCATGCTATTCACCACTTCTGATATCTGCAGAAAAAGCCAGCATTATGTAGCAAGTACAAGAAGGAACAAAGTAAAAGGTAGAAACCAATTGTAAAAAAGATTACCTGAAGGCATCGGACGTATCTCTTTGTATACCCTAAATCATTAACTAATGGAACTTCCAATGCTTTCGCCAATTGACGAGCCGAAGCAACAAACCTGCAAGATTATAAATTTTAAAAATCTTGACTCTAACAAACTAATTCAAAGGTAAGTATGTATTTAGAGGTAAAAATCTAAATGCATGCCAGCTACTTTTAAAGTAAAAATCTTACAAAGTTGCAACAATAATTACCAGCAATGATTAATATACTACTTTTTGTTTAAAGATATAACTTTATTATTGTAAACCGGTAGTCTTCCAAATGATTGTGTTGTCAAATAGAACTTATAAAACTGTAAATAGAAAGCAAAAAGATGTGTGTTCGTGTGTGATATGTGGAGGGACAATAAAGAACATAATAGGAACATATTACAGTGAAATATATGATATGGAAACCAGCAAAACATTAAAGGTAAAAACCTAGTTTGAGACTTACATATTACAATTGTTCTGCAATTCTGGTACAGATAAACTTGATGAAGCACTTTGAGTTGAAGCCTGGTATTTCTGAGCTGCATTACCAAGTTGACTAACCTGTAAAAGAAAGTCAACAGCTTAGTATGACTATCAAGAGATTAACTTATTTGTGTGTATTATCAAACGTTAACAAATATATACTCAAATATATCAACAAAACAGCAATACATATTTTATGTTTACTATAGCATTGTACTTCCAACTTTACTGTTAAATTATTTCTTATTAGGGCATCGTAATTTGACAAATCTACCCATTATAGCAATATGATAACTAAAAGAAACTATATTTTTTGAATTACAGTGCTGCAATAAGAAGATATGAAAGTACAATGCTATAATAATAAATCTGTAGTAGAGTTCATTGTTGTTTCTTGCATTTTTTTCCAAAAAAAATTATTATCAGTACCTGTGGTATCAGCAATCTCCTAGGAATAAGCTCTTCATGGCGCCGAGCACAGAATTCCCAAGAACATATCTGCATGTTGCAGAAAATGAGTTAGCAAACATGTACTCAAGCAAAATCCACCTATTTATGACACAAATATCAAACATAAATGATAACCTTCAAATCTGCAGAGAAGACAATCCGTAGTTGACCATCACGGACAACCCGCAGTTGCTCAAAAACACTTTCTTGTATGGCTTTTGCATAGTCCAGGACAATTTGACCCGAAGAATTCTGATACTCTCGAGGCATATCAACATAAAGAAGCTCCTCCAGTGTCCCACTTTCATACTTTATTTTGAAAAGCCTGGGAAGAACTTCCACAGTAGCCTCTGAAAATACATTCACACATATTAATTAGCTAAAGACACAAAGCAACTGTAAAACTAATAGGCAAAAATACTTGGGGATGGAAAACAAAAAACACATACCAAAGCCACGCCCTGGTTTCTTATTGCATATCTCACAGTGCCATACATCCTGCATGATCATAAAGCTATCTTAAAAACCAAATATTGCTGATATTTATCGAGTCTCTGACATAGCTGATATACAGCCAAAAGTTTTTCTCTAGCAAGTAGCAACTCACCTGAGGAAAAACTCCAGTAGTATGACGTCCATTTCCGTACAAAGAAACACACCATTTCTTCCGAGCATTAGGTGCAAAGTATTCAGCAACAAATTTTCTCCAAAACTCAATGTTGTTGTCCTGCAAAAGAATAAAGAATAAACACCACATTAAAACAGTCCAAACTTTAGCTTAGTCTACTAATGTGTTTTTTAATTATGCAAGTCTTACTTCAGGCCTATGTTGTTGCTGATACATGTAGTGAGTCAGCCGCCTTGCACACATTCCTGGTTCATACACAGGTTTTGCAGCTGACCTCATTGCTAAATTTTGTTGTTGAAACTGTGGTTGAATTGAGGAGCGTTGCTGAGGAATACTCTTTAAAAGCTGCTGTTGTTGTTGATGTTGTAGCTGCAAGTATCTTTGTTGCTGCAACATATTCATTTGTGCAGCAGAAGCCTGAGGAGATTGCCTGGACATGTGAAGCAGCTGTTGCTGTTGTTGCTGCTGTTGTTGTTGCTGCTGCTGCTGTTGTTGCTGCTGTTGCTGTTGATGCAGAAACAATGACTGGTCAGAGTGTTGGGGCTCCATTTTTACAGGTGGTAAGTTTCTCATGGTCTGAACCTGTGATTCCATTTTAACCGGACCAAGGTTTCTCAAGGCTTGCATCTGTTGAGGGTTTTGCCCGTGTTGGTCATTTGCCACCTGTGGCTCCATTTTCACCTGTCCAACACCACCTAAACCGCCTTGGCTTGTTTGATACTGCTGCTGTTGATGGTTATTGTTGGGGACACCATACTGCTGCAAAGACTGCTGAGTCTGTCGCATGTTTGAAGGATCACGCTGTTGGCCCTGTTGCTGATCTGGCAAGATCTGGTTCCCGGATGAATTTGGAAAATGTTGACCAGGGACTTGACCTTGACCTGGTGCATTTGAGTGTATCATATTTGATGGACCAAGAGATGAAGAAGGGGCGTTGAAAGCCATCCCGTTTCCTATGTTGGACAAAATATCATTGTCGGCTCCATTGTCAATTATACCCCTGAGGGTATTCCCGGAGCTGGACATCCCTGAACTTGGCCCTCCATTACCATAAGATTGATGAAGGAGGGAAGATACATTTGGCACATTTCCAAGCATGTTCATGTTATTAAACTGAGTGCGTGGTGAAACAAGGGAAGGAAAGCCAGATTGAGAAGGCATAGAGCCCCCTTGACCACCCAATAAACCCGAATTTGACCGCAACAAGGAAGATGGAACAGATTGCGCACCAGCAAGTGGAGTGGGTGGCCCTGGAGGTACCATCTTCCAAAAGAAAAAACTGTCAAAACTTTTCTAAATAACAGGTACAACCTAAAACGACATCAACTCACAAAATTTTTTGAGCCTAAGGATCTAACACACTGAGAGAGCTATCAGACAAGTAAGCATGTAAGGTATCATTCAAACCATCAAGCAATTGGCAGTTTGTTCGCACTCCTCAGTCCTTTTTGTGCACCAAAAGGAGTGGAAAATCTTGACAACTGGCTTATATTGTTGAATGTTAACAAACAGGAGTCTATTACTGAAAATTCCAAGATAAGGTTTAGCCTTGAACATCCTAGTGTTGTCTTAGCAGTTAGAAAGTACCAATCTTCAGTGAGCTCTCTCATTGATCTCTGCATAATTGTAAATCTGTTAACATACACATATTCTTCTAAAAGTAAAGTACGCATTTAACAGTATCCAGCCTTTGAACACACAAAATACGTGCTAACTCTTTTAACGCCATTCTCCCCACACAACTAAATTAGAAACAACTTGATATGCGTAACGTTCAAATCGGAAAACGTGAGAAGCTAAAACTAAATATTGACGATGAATAGAACGATAAGATAACTAAAATAAGCTTTCATTCGAGAACCTAAACAGTTAAACAACGAAAATCTAACAGAAATAGCAACACGATTTAAGCTAATATTAAAAATAAATAAACACAGTTAACAATAAGCTTCACATATCAAATGCAACTCAGAACATGACTCGAAGAAAATAAAAAGAAAGTTCGATTCAGAACTGAATTGAGTGTGATTATCTAGGGTTACAATCAAAAACAGCTTACCTTTTCAATAAAATAATCTAAGAAAGCAACAATAATAAAAAGACATTCAGGAAACTACATAATCAGAATACGCACCAGAGTAACGAATTCAGTGGCGATGTAAATTTTGCTCCAGGACACACTTGTCTACTGTTCACTTTTCTTCTATTCTCCTTATTTCATAGACAAACATAATAGGTAGTCTTCCGTGTGCAGACTTCTAGGGCTTTTTTTGATAGAGCTTCAACCTTCTTCAGTGACAGGTTGTCTTCAATCTTTCTCTTTCTGGAGATATGAGAGGAAATTCCTGTTCTTCGCTGTAAGTTTAGAGAGAGAAAGTAGAGAGAGAGTGTGTTGTTCTCCTAGCGGACGTCAAAGTAGAATTGTATCCGATTGAATTTTCCTCATTCCATTCTTTACCTTTCTATTCTCTCTCTCATCAAAGGAAGTCAAATCCACTTCTTCTCTCAATCGCATGATGTATGGAATTTTAATGTGTTATCATGATCCATCCATCAACCATGATGCATCATCATCATCATTCCATAATGCATCATCGCGTTTTTTATGTGAACTATTACTTTTTTGTCCCTGCCAGTTCATCCCCAAATCTCACACTTTACCAATTGCTACGCAAATATATGTTACTTACAGATAATTTTCTATTAAGAAAAGTATACGTTACATTTATTTAACATGTTAAATTCAAAATAACTATTTCAAATAAATAATAAAGAAATAGTGTATTATATATTTACTTTTTCACTTTTCTATAATTTATATTATTATCTTTTTATGTTTGTTGATATAGTTACGTTGAAATGTAATGTTTATAATTTTCTAATGACTTTCTACTATTGTTTATTTAAATTCATACAAATATTTAATTATTATGTTCAAGCTTGTTAACGTAAAAAAGCAAGATTATACTACCAATCACACATAGAAAATAACATTCACTTTCAAAGTAGGATATCTTTGATTCACATTAACATTAAAAAGGATGTTATGTAGTGGCTATTGGTTTGCATAGGGCTCGCAAAAATGTATCACGGAAAATCAATCAAAGTGTTACCAACCGAACCAAGAATGTTGGCAACTAATATATTTGGTTGATAATATCATGGCAATTGAGTAACCAGTGTACGGTAATGATACAAAGTTTTCAATATATATATATATATATATATATATATATATATATATATATATATATATATATATATATATATATATATATATATATATATATATATATATATAGTTTTAGTATGTTTGGTGTTTAAGATTTAAGAGATTAAATATTAGCATTTACCGTATTTATAAAGTTTAAAGTTTTAAACTCATGTTGGTGTGTCCAATTTTTATCCGCTACTTTAACTTATAAACTAATGGTAGAAGTTAATAAAATCATTACGGAGCAAATTTTCAATCTCAACCATTACACAAGTCTCATTTACAAAACTTTGTTTATGTTTCACAATGCTCAAGAACACGGAAATCGTGATTCACAAAACTCATCCATACATGTTGATATATACCATTACAAATATGTACCAACCAAACTTATTTGTAGCCAAATAGGTTGGTACCAACTGTACACGGCACAGTAATGGTAGAATTTTTTTTTTATACCGGCTATAATTGGTACAGTACATGGTTTAATGAAAAAATGATTGATATCGTACCAATTACACCCCTAGGTTTGCATATGATGGAAGAAATAAGCAACTACAATAAGGCTATTGGTTTGCATATGTACTGGCTAAGGCATTTATATCAAGTATTGTATACTTTTATGGTAACGTTCGGCTTGATGTAGTTATAATGGATATATATTGTATCTGTATATATGTGAGTCTGACAGTCATATAGTATCAGTATCTTAATGATTTTGTAACGACTATCTTAGGTAGAATATATGATAGTGAGACTAATTTAAAGGCCCAACGTTGATTTATGGAGTAAGCAAACACGAACTTTACTTATTTAAAATGAACATACAATAGTTACAATGTCCCAACTACAATTAATAATTACAAAAATAATGTAAATGATGAAAAATAAAACGAATGGATAGATGAATTTACGACTTCATTCTTCTAGTTATCAACACACATACGTACATTATCACCTTTGTGTTGTGAATTATTGTGATCTTCTTTATGCAAAGAAGTTTGTCATGATTGGCTCCAATACAATCTATCATGAACATTGTGTTGTACATGATGATACCATTTGTCAACTGAATCATTATAAATGTTATGTAATTATATTCTCCCCTTAGGGTTTTTATACAAATTTATAAAATTTACAACATAAAATATATTAGAACATGTGTATATTGATAGTGGGTTGACGTTACTACTAATGGCACATGAATATATATCATAATCAAAGTCATGCAATCAAGGTTTGTAAGGTATGTTATGAAATACCGATTGCAATTATGGAAACTTATAAGAGTTATAGGAAGTAGTGTTCATAAACCAAAAGGTTGATCAAACAAGAATGGGCACTCTATAAGAGTTATGAGGAAGTAGTGTTCACAAACCAGAAGGTTTACAAAACAAGTATTTTTCATTCTAAGGATCTTGGTGGTCTGATAACATGAATAAGGCAGCAACATCACACCCAAAAACCATTTAGAGGCCCCAACACTAAGCAACCATACGGATGTACATAGACGCATCAATCAAAGTAATCAAAAATATGCTGACAAGGCAAATCAAAGGCATAAGTTGGTTGTGTTTAAAGAATGTGATCTCGTCTAGATTCTTTTGAGGAAAGAACATTTTTCGGGGGGGGGGGGGGGGGGGGTGCTTCGCTAAATTACGTTCCCGAGCTGATAGGCCATTCAAAATTATTAAGAAGATAAATGATAGTGCATGTAAAGTTGATTTACTAGGCCAGTACAACGTCTCCGCCACCTTTAATGTGGATGATTAGGCACCGTATGAAAGATCTGGCAATAAGGCTGATGATGTAGATGATGGAGCTTTTTCAGACGGGGTGGATGATGCAGGAGCATCGGTACCAGAACCGACTCAATACCCGACCCCAACTATTCAACCCAACCCAAAACCAGTTATTATCCGGACTTACCAAAGGCATGAGAAGATCCAATAGGATCAGGATATTATTTTGAATTATTTTAAAATTATAAGTTATCTCTTTTTTGGATAGATTCTAGTTTCCTTTTTTGGGTTTTGAATTTGTTTTATTGGTTGAACCAAAGCGGGGAAGGGGATTATGTTCGTTTTTCTTATTATTGAATTGAAATAAAACTTTATATGTATTATAGAAGTTCCAGCTTATTTTTCATCAGCCATTTGATTTATTTGTACCTCCAGTTACATCAGATTGACTTGGTTCTAGGTGCCGCTCCGATAGCCAAAACACCTTATCGGTTAGCCCCACCCCCTCCCCCTCTGAGTTGCAGGAGTTGTCTACATAGCTTCAGGAGATGTTAGACAAGGGATTCATTCCACCGAGTAGTTCACCATGGGGAGCATTGTTCTTTGTTATAAAGAAGAACTATTATCCACTCATGAGGAGTGGCGATTTATTTAACCAGCTCCAGGTTGCATCTTGGTTTTCCAATATTGATCTGAATTCAGGTTATCATTATATGAGGGTTAGGGAGGAGGATACGCAGAAGACGGCCTTCCGAACTCGTTATGGTCATTATGAGTTCGTGATGATGCCCTTTGGGCTCACCAATGCTCCAGCTGTATTCATGGATCTCATGAATCACGTATGAAGGCCCATGTTGGATTGGTCGGTAATTATGTTTAATGATGACATCTTGGTCTATTCCAAGACCCAGGAGCAGCATGAGGAGCATCTGACGGAGGTATTGGAGACTTTGAGGAGGGAGAGGTTGTATGCGAAGTTTTCCAAGTATGAGTTATGGTTGCACGAGGTGAAGCTTCTGGGGCACCTTGTTAACCAAAACGGTATTCAGGTTAATCCGTCCAAGGTCGAGGCGGTTATGAGATGGGAAGTTCCGAGGTCTCCATCTAAGATTCGAAGTTTCGTTGGATTGGAGGGTTACTATCAGAGATTCATTCATGATTTTTCCAAGATAGTGGTTCCTTTGACCCGGTTAACAAAGAAGATTGTCATGTTTCGTTGGGGGACTGAGAAACAACAAATTTTGAGACTCTGAGGCGAAGATTGTGTGAGGCGCCGATTCTGACCCTGCCGGAGGGTGTTGAGGATTTTGTCATGTACTGCGATGCATCAATCACGGATTTGGGTGCAGTTCTGATGCAACAAGGCCATGTGATTGCTTACGTTTCAAGATAGTTGAAGCCTCACGATACGAATTATCCTACGCATGATTTGGAGTCGGGGGCTATGGTGTTCACCCTCAAGATTTGGCGAAATTACCTCTATGGGGTCCGTTGTACTATCTACACGAATCACAAGAGTATGAGGTATTTAATGGATCAACCAAATGTGAATATGAGGCAGCATAGATGGTTTGATGTGGTGAAGGATTATGATTATGAGATCCTTTACCGCCCAAGAAAGGCCAATGTAGTGGACGATGCTCTCAGTCGTAAGGCGGTTGCTGCCTCGATCAGAGATGTGTGTTTGAGGATCACCGTGATTACCCCACTCTTGGAGCAGATTCGAGAGGCTTAGGTTGAGGCTACGAAGGAAGAGCACCAGAAGAGCGAGCACATAGTGGGTATGGTGGCTTCCTTCGATTATGATTGTCGAGGATTATTGATCCTTCATCAGGGGTTCGGGTTCCATATTAGGATGGTACATGTCAGGTTTTGATGGAGGAGGCGCACAAGTCGAGATTCTCTATTCACCCTGGAGCGACAAATATGTATAGAGATCTCTGGCATGACTATTG